>NC_052612.1:30981156-31220899 GCF_016545825.1 Eucalyptus grandis
TGTGGATCAAACTGGGGGGACGAATCACAAGATTTTGGGACCAGAATTGAACCGGTCATGGCGGGAATCGATTCGATCGTCCATTCTTGTTTGGTCTGATTTGGTATGGTGGAATTGGTAAGTTTGCTATTTTATACCAAAAATAAAATAAACAATGTTGCAGCTTGTTGCTCGTGGCACGGTGCATAAATACATGCGGCTTGGCCGCTTGTCCCGGGAGTTTCCTCATCCACACACAAGCTTTCTCTATACTCTCTTTACTAACGAAATGATAGTTCATCAGCAAAGGTAAATGGCCTTTCTATTCTCTCAATCCTCCATGAAAGAGTAGTTCTTTAGCAGGAGAGGATAAAGGCGTTGCCTTGAGATTATCTTTGACAAGTCTTGCAATGAATCTTTGGTCGGTATCTTGGCTAATTCTCCTTTTTACACAAGTTCTCGCATTAATGATTTCTCATTTCCTTTCTTCCAAGGCTTGACTTGGGATACAACTTGTTGGGAGTAGGTTTTGGCTTGCCTCTTTTCACTTAGGAGGATTGGTTCCGTTGGTATTAGTTGAGCATAAGGGCTTCACCGACTGAATTTGTCCATAAACCTAGATTCCAATGATCTTGTAACCAAAGCATCCTAACAAAAAGTTCTACGGTGACCCCTCTCAAGACTCAAGGCTCAACACTCAAGATTAGATTCTTTGTTCTTTAGCATCGAAGCATGAATCACGTCAATTCGACCACCATACGCTACCAAACAAGTAATCCAATTTGCTTCATATATTATAATCGGGGAAATTGGGAGGCATTAGGGTTTGTTTATCAAGAAATTTAAAAATATGTAAAATATATATATATATATATATATATTATATATATATATATATATATATATATATAATCAACCGGGGTGCAGTCGGTTTGATTAGACTAGTTCTCACATTATAAGTAGGAACCAAACCCCGACCAGCCACCGGTTTCAAGAATGAGAATTAGGAACCGGACCACCCTCTTTGTGAATCGCCCAAAACCGGGGGTTCGGTTAGGGAGGTTCTTAGTTCGGGCGGTTCCCATTACACACCTCTAATGGTTTGATTGATTTGACTAGCCACTAGTGGAAGAGGCGATTTGGCCCTCCACCGGTCAACTTTTGGTGGCCGAGAACCACTAGTGAGTTTAACGTTGTGTGTATTTTATTCTTATGCTTTTCAACTTTCCATATTTTGCGAAAATATCCATGGATTATGTGAAATTACAAATGTACCTTTAATTAGGCCTTAATCGCAAATTCTATTTAAACTTTTGATTTTGGTACATTGACACCATTTGGATGGTCATGCGATATATTTTGACTTAATCCATAATAAACTTAATTAGGTCATTCGATCAAGTTTCGACTATCAAATCAAACCGACAACCAAAATTTGATCTTAAAGGGGGACTATATAAGATTTTCCCTCCAAAACTTTGGGAGCTTTTTTTATTATTTGTTTTTTTTTTTAAAGATCTAAACATGAATTTTCTCTCAAAAACTCTCCTCTCTCTCTTTCCCATCACTTCTCTTTCCCTTTCTCTCTCTCGCTCCATGATTCTGTGTCGACCATCGCTCACGTGGAACCCGGCAAGTTGAGTACCAAGATCCACCAGCTCCACCAGCTCCTTTCTTCTCCCATTGTCGCTGCTTGGAGCCCCATGATTGCCGGAGCTCCTCGATCAGCCCGATCAACCGATTGGACCAATCACCAGTGCGAGTGCTAGCAATTCCAGTCGTCAGTATAGCGGTTAGTCGCGACGACCAACTGGCATCCCTCAACATTGCCCCACCTTAGATCGTCTCCTTTAACCTATCTTGAAGAACCAGGTGACCGAAAAACCACTTAGCTACCATTGGAGGTCCTCCAATTGGCCAATCTCATGTCGGTGGCTTGAACTGATTCAAAACAAATCGATTCTGTCCAGCCGCTGATTGGGGGCTTGATCAATGCCAATCCGGTCCATCCAACCATCCATGGCATCCCTTCAACAATCCTTGATGTTTGTGATCCATTCCATAGTTTAGGTTGTCAATCAATCGAGCTCGTTTCGTTGAAATCGCACAAAAGGTAAACAATCAAACTTGAATCCGATGAAACGAGATTGAGCTAGTTGATTGGGGCCAAGACTCGAACCTAGAACTATATCTCATGGTTAAATTTGTGATTTGGATGTTATGTTATGATATTTGATGACGTTGTGTTGATTAAAAAGCTGAGATTGAACATGATTTTACATAATTTACCTAGTTTTGCAAAAAGCACATGCTCGAAAGTGACTCTATATTAGAGCTGACTTGAGGTCCTAAACCTCGTTATTTGTCTCAAGTTTCAATTTGATTTATTATGGGCCTCAAATGGAGTTTGTTTGACACCTAAATTGCATCTTGGAAGTTGGATGATCCACTGGATTTTCATGATATTATGGTATTTTGGTTTTTGAACATATTTTCTTTCTAACTTTCTACTGATTTTTGTGTTGAGATTTTGGAGATGGTTTCTCCACGGAAATTGTACAAAATCATGTTGGTATAACATTTTTTTTTCTAGAATTTTTGAAGGAAATCTGATTAGGCTAAATCTCATAATAACGTCACTATGTTGTTTTTGTCTGTTCGAGTTTGTAACACCGGGTTCGTCAATCTATACATATTATCCACTTTGAGCCCATTGGACTCTCATAGTTTTGTTCCTTTGGGCTTCGCCCAGAAAAATGTGTATGTAGATAGAGAACCCAAAACCTTATAAGCTAGTCCAGGACTCCCCTAGGCAATCTAGGACAAGAGACGCACCCCCTCCTTGTGTATGTCCAAGACCGAGGTGTGGATGCACTGCCGTCCCTCCTTCCCACGCCAATGCCGTTTGGGCTGTCACACTTTTCACCAACCCTTAGGAGCACACCATCCTCACTGTAGCCCCATATGTGGTCGAAGTCGGTTTTGATACTACTTGTAACATCCTAAATTCATCACTATACACATATTGTCTACTTTGAACCCCATTGACCTTCACATTTTTTTTTTTGGGCTTCGTCTAAAAATGCATATATACAGATAGAGAACCTAGAATTGATCTACTTCAAGACTTTCCTAAGGCGACGTGGGATAAGAGACGCGTTCCCTCCCTGCAAACATCTAGAGACCGAGTGTGGATGCACCACCATCCCTCCTCCTCATGCACCGCCGCACTCTCCACCCTTTAGTGATGTGAGATAGGAGACATGCACTTAACCTCTGGTGTATTGTCGAGACGCAATCGCCTTGCCATCCCTATATACTGTCATGAGTATGAGTTGTTACATTCTCCACCCCTTAGGCACATCACTCTCGCTATGGCTCCACACGTTGCAAGAGTTGACTCAAATACTACATGATGTCAAACTACGAATCCTATAGAGATAGGTATGACATGACTGTCTTTCCACCTGAAGGACACAGCCTCAAACCGCCAAAATCTAGGCCCCCCACAATAACACTTTCTCTCTAATGGCCTCTAACTAAAGGACCCAAAAAAATTGAAAAAGAGAGGGATGAGTAACCACAAGCTCATGAATAGTACATCGTCTAAGCAGATCATAGCTACTATGCATATATATAAGTATAAAGCATAACCAGTAGTTCATAATCCAACTCATTAATATACATATCAAATTAAGTATACTGTTTCAACAAAGTTTGTACATGTTAGAAAAATACACATTTAAATCTACTGTCATGATTCAAATATCAATGATAAGGTCAATCCAATCTTTCACTTTAATATCAAATTATATCATGACATAATGCCTTGTGATAATGCGATCAAGAAGACCATTTTAGCAAGGTCTGTACTTACAAAGCCATTGGCTCAATCTAAAAAGATATCTTAAACCTGATATGCATACCAGCCCCTCCATAGGTTCACAACAATATTGAAACTCAACTCCACATCCTTGTATCTAGAAATTAGTATAAACCAAACATATAAATTTTCATAATTCAATCCATAAAAATAAAATATACTTCACAGGACATTTTTCATAACATTTTGAAATCCATTTCCCTGAAGCCCTCGACATTTCAAGCGCCTTTTACAAAAGTTTTTAAATCGTTATAGAGCTCATTGCATAAGCTAATAATGTGTTCACAACATTTTTCTTAAAACCATTCTCGAACAATTTCAAAATTTCTTTCACAAATCATATTTACGACAAAATATCTTTCATAAAATCTTTCTCAAATCATTCACCAATACTAAAATGTAATAATTGGCTTATCCAGATTTTTATGCAATAAACATACTCCTTCGTTACTTATAATATCTCAAATCTCTACCATTTTCAAGATATAAGTTCACAAATTCGTACAACATTTAGCACCATTCACCTAGATATGCCCCAAACCAAATAACAATGCTCAGTCAATCCCACGAACTCACATTCTTATAGTATAAGTGAGAAATAGTATCAAAACCAAGTAAAATGTTATCTCAACTACACTTGGCTAAACTAAACTTAAACACCAACAAAATAACTTTTACGCATCAACAAATTGCTCATCTAAAACAATTATTTAAATCAAAACTCAACACGGAACTTGGTCTTAGAACCCTAAAATCTCGCTTCCACAAAACCATTGCATCAAAACGACTCTTGTCAAAACCCAAAACTTCATCATTTCCACGAAAACCCAAAACTTCACAACCCAAAAATCGGACTTCACGGCTCAATTTCCACATAACTTCAAATTTTCCCCTATTTTTGAAAACTACCTTGATTGGATGAATGAGGAGCGCAGTAGTTACTGGGCATTGCGTTACATAGTCAAGTTGGTAAACTTACAAGCCCTTTCTCTTCTCCCTTTACTTTCTTCTTCCTTTTCTTTCCACTTCCTTTTCTTTTCTCGAATTGTTTTGAGCTCTTAAAAGAATGAGTGTCCCATGCTCACTTATTTTGCTTTTGACTTTTCAACCCCTTTCTTCTTCTTCGTTTTTTTTTAATTTTTATTTTATTTTATCTCCTTTGACTTTGTTGACCAATGCTATTACAAGTCCAACTCATATTTGCTCTAAAATGAGGTGGTAAACTTGTTGGATTGGATTTCCATCCTTCACAAAAGTTGTAGTATATATCATAAGCTTTCTAACTAAGTACAATTTGTGTCAAATGATTGTTTTTATTAGGTCAATCACTTGTGTGAAGAGATGTTAGAACTGCTACATTTGTGACGTTGATGACATTATCTTGCTTTTCTCATTTCGTGCTTAGTCTTTTAATAAATCAAAGTAGACTTTGGAGTCATCACGAAAAATAATGTGGCATTGCATTTTTATCTGTAAGAATTTTTGTAGAACTTTCACATGTCATTAGATTATTGGAAACGATTTATATTCTATATAACCCTTGCTGCATTTGACTGATCATGTATCCGTAAAAACATTTTCGTTGAGGCTCCTTAAAAGGGAAACTAGTGTATGATGTCTTCTATTATATTTAGAGCATATCTGGCTTAAGTAATGATGTATGGCATGCCTCTTGAAGATCATTTCCTATATATGAAAAGCCATGCACCAAGTTGACATGTCACAACCGAGAAATTATCGTGCATTTGTCATGAGTGTTCTTTAATGGTAAGTCGCCCATCAATGTTAATGAACTTGTGTGACTTTTTGTAGATGGATTTTAGGGCTAAATGTCTGAACCAAACTTGATCATCACATTTAGCCCTACAGTATGTTCGAATTCTACAATTTTTCATGTATTGTTTAAGTAGCTTAACAACCAGGTATCATGCATCGTGTTCTGCCATTCTTATGACTGATTTGCACACTTTTGCAATTGTCACTTTGTTTGACCATGAATTCGACCCCAATTGAACTTGACGTTTCTTAGAAAAGTCTTATGGAACATCCTAATCTTTCTAATGACACTAAATTTTGCATCATTTGATTAGTTTTCCATTTTTGCAAAGTTTGCCTTGAAATTTGATATGAGTAAAATTGAATGCTCATTCTGCCTTTGTTGAGTCAGAACTTTTTTTTTTTTGATGGATTTTTTCAGTAAGCATTTTTGGGATCGGGTCCTTAATGAAACTTGTTTGTCTTTCTCATGTCTATATCGCGGTGAAATTTCAAATTTTTAGACATCATCTACCAGGATAAATTATTGTTGATTTGCCATGATGTCTAGCTGCCCTATTGTTGTTTCAATGATGCTACGTGTTCTTGAATTTTTATAAATTCATGTAGCTCATCTTAAGAAACTTCCTTCACAATTTTTTTTTTTTCTTATTGTGTGCTTCATGTTTTGTAAATTTCTTAGGCCAATTACCCATGGGTCCTATTCTAATTGTTCTAATTTTCATTGTCCTGTTGATTCTTCCTGCGATTCTCTTTTTAGAATTTTTTGGGATATCTTGAATGCTGAATTGGGATTAGTTGTCTTCATGAAATTTATTCCAAATTTTTGCAATCTTTGTTTTGTAAAAAATCCTTAAAAAATAAAAGGGCCATCTAGGACCCTTGGTCAAATCCTTTTGGATTTATCGCAAAATTTGTTTTTGCATTACAAAGTGATTTTTAGTACATGATGCCTCCAACATTAACCATTTTAGCATCTATTACTTTTAATTTGACATTGAACTCGTCGAGGTTTTGACAGTATTTGAAATGCCTGCAACATCCATTAGTAGTGCATGATATGTGCCCGAATTAACCATGGCAATTAAATGCGTCCCATAACCGAAATGTACCTATGTCAAAAAATACCTCATCTTGTCATCAATGTCTCAAATGCATTTAAAATTTTTGAGGCATTACATAGAGTCATACATGCATAACATCTCTTCAATTGTTAGAAATGCATGTGATTTTGTTTGGCACTTGGTGACAGTACGGCACCTTCCAAGGCGTCGCCAACTACCCCCGCCGAACCCGCCGCACCAGCAGCCGGCGATCGGCTACCCCCAGCCGGCGCCTCCGCTGGGCGCCACCGATACCTCGGCCCCCCCTCCTCCTCCACCTCCCCACTATTGCCATCGTGGGTATCACACCGTCCCAGGTACAAAGTCGCTTCCTTTGGAATCGCTTGCGAGCAGAGTTGACTTCAGGATGTAAAGTTTGAAAGGGGCTGTCGGTGAAAGTTGGATTCAGGGATCATGTTTTCCGTTGATCCTGGAATTTGGTTGGTGCATTTGAAATTTCTGTGTGATCATGATGGAATGCTTCTAGGGAATCTTGGGATTTTGATTTTGTCTTATGAACTGCCAATATGCTCACCTCTGTCTATTCACTCTAGCATGGAATGATGTATTAATGGATATGGTTTATCCGGTGGGTTTAGTTTTTTGGCGAAAGGTTCAGCATCCTCATCTTTTGAGACATTGGATGTATGGGGCGTAGGAGAGGAGTCCTTGGAAGATGTTGAAATTATGTGAAATTAATCGGACCAGCACGTTTGTCCTCGTTTTGTTGACTCCTTTGAACGTGGCCGCTTTAGCTGTCAATCATGCTCATACAGAGGAGAATCATATGTTTTGCCCGATGTGTTGTCCCAGGGTTCTCAGAGTTTAAGTTGGATAAAATGCGGAAGCCACTGGTGTCTCTAGTAAAATGCTGTCTACTGAGTATAAATATGGCTCTGCCTATGTGTTCGCCTTACTTTGAAGTCATAAGTGCTCAGATGCGTTTCCAGTTGTGAATTACGTCTAGATAGGAGCAGCAAGAGGAAGATGAGTAATTTTAGCCAGCAAATACTGTGACTGACGGGGTTTTCTTCACTGTAGGTGGTGAAATGATCTGTTGTATCCTTTTAAACTTGATCAGATTCTGTAGGACTCAAAAATTGGAAAATGTGTCTCTGAAACCTTTTCTCCTCGGTCCTCTTTTCACCTTTCTCAAATAGATAACTTATGGGAACAATGAGAACTAAGTATGCCCATATTGATGATTTTACTGATTGCCCTGATAAAACAAAAACGATTGATGATCTTCATTCTGTATGCTTTGCAATATTTTACTGGGGGAGATTTCATTTCACAGAAAAAATTTTCAGGTTATGCTGTTGCTGAAGGAAGACCAGTAAGAGAATCACGGCTGCCTTGCTGTGGTATTGGAGTTGGATGGTTTCTGTAAGTTACTTTCTTTACTCGTGGGTTGGATTTCACGTACTGGCTAGCACATAGCCAACTGCGAAGCATGATGGAGTCAACAGTCCCTATAACTACAAGGACTGCGTGACAATTGTTGAGCCTGGATGTAGCAGATTCTTATGCTTCATGAGTTCAACATTTGTATATTTTGTGATTCTCATTGGTACCTGGCCTTCAAGTTTGAAACCAGAGAAATCCCATGTGATGGTTCTTTTACCGAAATCTGAGCCTTATATTCATCATAATTTCGATAAGTTTATGATCATCAGCTAATTTAGGATGTCTGCTTTGTTGAAGGTTTATCCTTGGCTTCTTCCTTGGTGCCATCCCTTGGTACATTGGACTACTTCTTGTCTGCGGAAGGATAGACTACCGGGAAAAGCCTGGATATATTGCTTGTACAATCGCTGTAAGTCTCTATCTTTCTTCATTCACAAAAATAGCTACATTCGCTTGTTTGTTACTTCCAGGTAATTTATATGTTCATGCCCCTACCCTCTGTTGTGTGCTTATGCACTCAGGTGTGCATACTGGCACCTATAGTTGTCTGCCTTTGTTGTACTCTGTGGAATTAATATCGTCATTCGTCTTACTATGTACCTCTTCCATCAGAGCAGTTCAGTAATACATCACATAAGTTATTGACTTCTCTCCCTTGTCCAAATAGGTGTCTCATGTACAGTTGTATATATGGTTCTTTCTGTCCCGAATATACCACGTAACATGTTAATTGAGGAAGCCTCTACTGTCTTCTAGCTTATCTTTGTCTGGCCCTCTAATGACTTCTTATTCCTGGAAATGCCTATGTTAGTTTATCCTCTAAAATGAAATCCATGTTCCCTGTTGATATTGAACTTCAGGACTGCAGAGTAGATGCTTTGCTATATGATTTTCTTGATTAGGGAAAAAGTTTGTATGGCACATTCCTTCATATAGATCTTTTGTATGCATCTCTAAACCTCTCTATATATGAGCCATTTTGAATCCTGGCCTTTGCTTTTCATTACATCCCTCTCTTACATGTACATGTTCAATTCATTTTGCGACGGACAAAAACTGAAAATTCCTGCAATGTCCATATGCAGGCAATCCTGGCAACAATTGCAATTGTCCTTGGTGTCACGAGAGAAGCCGATGATTGGTAACATCATCGCAAATGGCCATAATAGGTATCTGAAAATGGCATGGTTCATGTGATCTAGCTGGTGACTACATGAACAGATGGGGCCATCACGTTATCAACCGTAATTAATCACAAATTTTCCTTGTCTGATGAGCAAGGAAAACAGCATGATTGTGTTGGTCCGAGAAGTCCATGTTTTGGAATCATTCCTAGTCTTCAAGGATCGTTTTGTGGAATTAAGAACAAGGTTATCCTGTCTTTTTGATTGGCGAGCCTCATGACGTATGTATATAATCGTTGCTGTGACTATATCTGCGATGTTTCTTTGAAATGTTATATTGTGAAGCTAGATCTGATGGTCAATACTTTCCTTTTCATTTGAATGTCTTGTAAGAAACAATGTGGGAAACGTCCCATATATATATATATATATATATATATATATATATATATAAATGGGTCCACATAAATATTAAAAAATGAAATGATAATAAAGATTTTTATGGGGAACGCTTCAATCCATATTGAAACGAAACGAGTTTTTTCTCATCACTTTGAATGAAAATGAAAAAAAAAAATATTTAATTGACTCCTTCAATCTCGACGATTAAATAATAATAGATTATTATTATTTCGAGTACGCCGCTATGGTGAAATCGGGAGACACACTACTCTTAGAAAGTAGTGCTAGAGCATCTCAGTTTGAGTCCGAGTGCCGGCATGGCATCTTCTAAAACAAATGGAATAATACATAAATGGGTTGAAAATGGTAGATGATATTTCGAATATCTTATTTTGCTCTTTTCAGTGAAGATTCGAGTTGAGTTCTGTGAGCTTGACAGTGGACGGTGATTGAATATTATTCTCTTATAATCATGTCTAGTATCTACGGCTTAAGGACAGAGGCAAGGATTGCCATAGATTCAAGCTGTGGATAAAAGAAGATTAGGGACAATTTTAGTCCAAGAAATCTATAGGAACTTATGCAAGAACGGAAGTCTCAGACTCTTGACTCAATTGTACATTTCATCAAAAGAAAATGGCGATACCATTTTAGTTTCGGTCAAATCATCCTTCATCAAATTGTAAGAACTAGGCCTTGCTTGGTAGAAAGGAATCGGCTTGGAATGGAATTGTTACTTGGAGATGCGATTTTATTGCCTTTGTTCTGGGGAAAGATGTGGAGTGCTCCTCCATCGAACAAGGAGAATAGCCAGTCCATGGCTCCGCTTATGGTGTGGCCAAGATAGCCAATCCATTCCTTCGCAAAATAATAAGAAAATTAATTACATACAACGATTTTGAGTGTACCCTTTATTTTTGTTGTCTCGCATTATTCAGTTTAAAGACATTTTAACATGTTCCAATTCAAAATATGCAAGCACGAGAAAAGGAATCGCTATGTTCTTTTCAAATTAATTTTTCTGAGCAAATGCTGGAAATGCAATGCATATGTCATTTCAGTTTCTCGTTTCATTTTCTTCCATGTATTGCTTTGTTTCATTTCCCAGTCGTTCCAAGCCATCGGTTATGGGATAGTATGTGAGCATAGATGTTTTCTTGAGAGGAAACAAAAAAAAAAAAAAAAATAGGGAAATTTGCGGTTTTAGATGTTGTTGCTCCTTGAAACTTGATCATGAAGTTATGGTCCGTGGATGCAAAATGAAAGAGCCGAATCTGTTTGGCTACCGAGGAGTCAAGATCACCTTGCTTTCCAAGCAAACAGCATTTTTTTTTTTTTTTTTGGGGTCGAAGTAGCAAATGCTAATCGAAAAGACATTTTTCTAGAAGTCCAAGACATGGTACCGCTTTTAACAAGGTGTCAATTGTGACATATTTAGTTAAGGTGGGTGAGTCCTTTTACCTCAACTCCCTAGCATAACACCCAAATTACTAATGAGCATATGCTTGAAGTCACGATCTTATGTTCTAGAAACATCAACTCATGCCATTCAACCATCACTATAGATAGTAAGGACACTTATCAAGTTATGGTAAAAGAATTGAAAAAAGATCCATCGCTGTTTATTTTTCCTTGAAATGTATGAATATATTAGAGTTTGTTTGTTGCGAATTCTAACAAGTTAAAAGTAACAATTTTTTACTTTTCCGTTAAAATTTAAAATTCTAATATATATATTTTAAATAATTGTGGAAGAATTACATGTGCCTTGACACATCAATGTAAAGCAATTTTTGAAGTTTTCAGGCATTCTACATTATATAAAGGTTAAAAGGGTAGGTGTGAGGTGGCATGATTTGAAAAAAAAAAGTAAAAAAAAAAAGGCCACTCCAAATCATTTTATTTCGTTAATTTGAATGGTTTATAAATCCTAAAAAAAAATTATGTAAATATTTTTGAAATTCTTGTTTTCGACTTTTTCATGGGTTTTGACAAAAGCTATTTGGAGATGGCCCACCGAATGAATATACCGAATGAATATAAATCTAGAGACACGGTGCGATTTAGCTGTGATGCATCAAATTGTATCTCATGACAGACAAGAAAGACATATTAGGTCAAAATCTCGAACACTGACAATTTCTCCTATAAAACGTCATCCCCTATGTTATAAGGCCAAAAGGATAGGTGCAAGGTGGCATGATTTGAAAAAAGAAAAAGAAAAAGAAAACACTCTAGATCATTTCAATTTGTTAATTTGAATGTTTATAAATCCTAAAAAGAATTATGTAAATATTTTCTAAATTCTTGTTTTCAAGCTTTTTCATGGGTTTTGACAAAAAGCTGTTTCAAGATGGCCGACTGAATGGATTTAGCTTGGACGGATCAAATCATGTATCATGACGGGCAAGAAAGACCTGTCGAGTTAAAATCTCGAACACCGACAATCCACACCCACCGCCCCCCCGGCGCGTAAAACGTCATCCCGTACGTATGCAGGAGCGCGCGCGCGGGCATTTGGCCGAAGATGGTTCAGCGTCGGCCCCACACAGCCAAAAAGGCAGACGGTAGTCAATCACGCGACTCACAGTCACAGGTGGTGCTGAGTGAAGATTCCTTCACAATCTTCAACCTAGACTTTTTTAATAGATGCCATAACAATGTCTGGAGAAAGTATCCATAATGATTGTGCTTCTTGACTTGTTTGTGAGTCTATATGCAATGGTTGAAATATATGGAAAGTTATCTCTAATCTTATAGAACGATGCAAAACAATTTGCTTCAAGGCAATGTGTGAAATTATTGAAGCTCTCACTTTTCAATATCTTATAATCTTGATTTTATATTGAATGATGCTTATATAGAATGATCGAGGCATTCGTATTAGGCCTCCTTTTATGCGAAAAAAGAACGATAACTAATGTAATACGTGGTCCATCCATAATTTGGATTGGTCATGATTCAACCATTTTATGTAGCCATTTTATGTAGCAAGTAATGTTAGAGATACCAAAATTCGTATACTAAATAAATCTATGAAATTACACAGAAAACGGTAAGTGATTATTTAAGTTAGTGGATTCATTTAAGCACTTTGAAAATTTATTGGACATTAACAAGGAAAACGATGGTTAGTTTTGGTAGTAGGGAGTTTGTCATTTATTACACCAATGGTAGGTGTAATCTAAATTTCAAGTTTTCAACCGACAAAACTTAATTACAAGTCACAAAATAGATAATTACTTCGTCCTATAAGCAAATGTACTCATAATTTTAGTAAGGCTGGCTATGAAAATCAAGTCTA
The DNA here is from genome assembly GCF_016545825.1 of Eucalyptus grandis. Lineage (NCBI taxonomy): Eukaryota > Viridiplantae > Streptophyta > Magnoliopsida > Myrtales > Myrtaceae > Eucalyptus > Eucalyptus grandis. Next base: position 30,994,135 of record NC_052612.1, read on the forward strand.
ACTCCCCCCAAAAAAGGAAAAAGACTCCTTTGCAGTTCTCTTTGCAATATTTGTGCTTGCTTTGGATAGAAACACTAGTTTGCTTGGAGGTCAAGTTCTCCATTTTTTTCTTTGACCTTCAATTCCGTGGCATGTGATCAGCATCTAAGTACACGTCAAAAAGGGGGGAAAAAGGGAGAAGAAAAGCAATTGATAATGAAGACTTATTTCTCATAGATTTTTCTTTTCTCAATGGCGACACATTCCTAGTCAAAGGCCACATGGGGGATGCAACGTGGAAATAGGCGGTTTGGCAACTTCAAAGAATCTTACCTTGAAATCGACAAGGATGAGTCAGATGGAAAGAACAATGAAATTACAAGAACTTCTGGAAGGAATCTCACCTTGTCCAGTGATTTGTTCCCATGGCCTATGGACTCATACTCAAAAGTAAAAAAAAAAAAAAAACTTGTCTCCAATGGCATAGGATTTTCTTAGAATATGTGTAATACAGTAACTTATTTCCAAGAACATGGTGATATTAACTAAGAAACTTATAGTAAAGATCATGCCCAAAACGCTTCAGGAGAAGCTCTTCTATATGCTTTTGCAAAAACGAGGCTAACCAATGTAATCGATGCACGTAGATACCGCATGAACAAGGAACTCGCACGGATAACAATGACTCCTTGCCTTATCTTCGCCTCTTTCCCCAAAACGAGCCAAAGTTGCAGCCAGAGAGCGAACAAAAGCTAGAAAACAACTGAAACGACAGCCTGTTGCTCTATTTGCAACCGTTCAAGTTGATGTTATATGTTCACTAGGAGATGATAAACTGCAGACAGTCAAACGGTATTGCAAAATTATTTATTAGGCCTAAGTATTTCAAATTAGATACAACACTTGTCAAAGGCTTTTTACACCATCACGATGAACAAGATGCGAATCCCAGGTTTTTCCTTTCTCCAATAACATGCCTTGCCAGCAAAGGAGAGATTCCATCGCCGTTGAGAAATTAGACACTGTACTAGTGTTTAACCGAATTTTCCAGTGCAAGATCTTATGGGATCTTCATAAGACTTACTATTTTCAATAATCTGTATATGATTTAATACGTGTGCTATACTCATCGTCGCATTTTGAGCGGTGAATAGGCTTTTCTTCTCTTTATTTTGGGTTTTGCTTTCTTTTTTTTCTTTCATTTTTGATTCCAACTCTGGTCACGGTCAAGAAGCTTCTTGGCCAACACACACACGACTGTGTATGTGCTACGGCTATATAAACACGACACTACACAATCGCCCTTGCCCAACATCAAACCATTGAAGTCTCTCTCTCACAGCAAACAGACAAATAGATACGCACACGCAGAAGAAAAGATGGAGGCATCGATCCAGTCAATTGCGCTAGCAATGGTTCTGGCCGTTCTGACCACATGGGCATGGAGGGTGGTGAACTGGGTGTGGGTGAGGCCGAAAAGGCTCGAGAGGCTCCTGAGACAGCAGGGTCTCTCCGGCAAACCCTACACCTTCCTGTTCGGCGACCTCAAGGAGAACTCGCGGTTGCTTACAGAGGCCAACTCCAAGCCCATCGCCATCTCTGATGACATCAAGCCTCGTCTCTTGCCTTTCTTGCATCAATCCTCCCAAACATATGGTATGCACTTCTTCATAGTATCACTCCGTGTGGCACTTATATTTTCCTTTTAATTAACACTCGCTTGGTTTCGTCCTTTGGTCGAAGCTGTTGCTGATGGAGTTTCAGAACATTTGAATATACTATTCTTTATCTTGGAAATTCATACTTCCCCGTTTTGCGATTTTGCGACCAAAGATGTTAATGCATCTCAATTCCTTTAAATAATTGCTTATTTTGATATGCACACAATAAGGACATCTTACCTTACAAAAGCGACATTAAATAAAACTTGCATGTGACCGTGTCGTGTGACAGCAGACCATGTATTTCATTTTGCACTGTGGCTCTTACCAAGTGCATTGCAGGCAAAGACTCGTTCATGTGGATAGGACCAACACCGAGAGTGCACATAACGAACCCCGAACAACTAAAGGAGATCTTCTCCAAGATAAACGACTACCCCAAGCCAGGCTCCAGTCCCCTGGTGAAGTTGCTCGCCGATGGACTCGTGAATCACGAGGGCGAGAAATGGGCACGGCACAGAAAGATCATCAATCCAGCATTCCACATGGAGAAGTTGAAGGTACATGAAACTATTCCCTGGTCAACTGAATTGAACCACACACATTGACGCCTCAGGATTTCTCTTTTAAATCCTCCTTTGCTTTGGTCTGTTGATTTTGCAGCTTATGTTGCCCGCATTTTATTCAAGTTGCACTGACATGGTTGGTAGATGGGAAAAATTGGTATCAGTAGAGAGATCCTGTGAGATCGACGCATGGGTCGACCTTCAAAATTTGACCGGTGAGGTGATCTCTCGAACAGCGTTTGGTAGTAGCTTCGAAGAAGGCAAAAGGATCTTCGAACTTCAGGGGGAACAAGCCCAGCTCGCGTTAATAGCCCTTCAATCGGTCTACATACCTGGCTGGAGGTAAAATCGTTCATCATCCGTAAGCTAATTGAATCTAAATGAGCTTATGGCTTACAATCATGACATTCTAAAAAAAATCCAACTATTTGATTCAATGTTTCGCAGGTTTGTGCCAACTAAGATGAACAGGAGGATGAAGAGCATAGATAAGGAAGTGCGGGCTCTGCTCATGGACATCATCCGCAGAAGAGAGAAAGCAATAAGGGAAGGGAAGCTGCTGGCGATGATCTGCTGGGGCTGTTGCTGGAGTCAAACATGAAGGAGAATGTCGGGATGAGCCTTCACGATGTGATCGAGGAGTGCAAGCTTTTCTACTTCGCCGGACAAGAGACGACTTCGGTCTTGCTGGTTTGGACCATGGTCTTGTTGAGTGTGCACTCGGAATGGCAAGCACGAGCTAGGGAGGAGGTCCTCCGAATCTTCGGAAGCGGAAAACCTGACCCTGACGGCTTAAGCCACCTCAAGATTGTAAGTTCAAAGCTCTTTTCCTCTTTTGTTGAGAATGGGACTCATAATAGGTCCGATCTAGAGAGTTCTTCACAATTTTATCACATGACACATGATGATCATTCTATAATTACTGGATGCGATTTTCCGATCCTTAGTAGATGAAATGTTTGTTTAAAAATAATGTTATCCTATGAAGATGAACACGACAATGAACTGACAGGAAAATTTCTTTGCACACTTGAATTGAACTTGGATTTCCTCTCGACACAAGAACCTGATTTTTTGGACAATAGCCTCAAGCCCCTTTTTCTGGATAAATTACAATATATTTCCATCTCTTCAAGAATATTGATATCATTCCAGCATCGTGATCGTTCATAGATGCTCCTACGTGCGCATCTCTAGCATATGAATTCTTCTAAGAATTTGTCGCAATCAGGTCACAATGATCTTAAATGAGGTGTTGAGGCTATATCCACCGTTGACTGAGCTGTGGCGGAAGGTTCCTACTGAAACAAAACTCGGGAAGCTGACCATACCCCCGGGAGTCCAGCTCTCAATGCCGACACTCCTCATCCACCATGATAAAGAACTTTGGGGCGAGGATGCCGAGGAGTTCAAGCCAGAGAGGTTTGCCGAGGGAGTGTCCAAGGCCACCAAAAACCAAGTCTCCTTCTTTCCATTCGGATGGGGCCCTCGTATATGCATCGGCCAAAACTTCGCGTTGATAGAGGCAAAGATGGCGCTTTCCATGATTCTTCAGCAGTTCACGTTCGAGCTCTCTCCATCTTATGCGCATGCTCCTTCTAATGTCCTCATCCTCCAGCCACGATATGGTGTTCAGGTCATCTTGCGCAAGGCAAACTAAAAGTTACAGATCAGGGTGACATGTAGTGTAGACAAATACGTGGATAGATATAATGTCACTGTTGGAAATGGTGATCCATTTTCTAGAATTTCTTAGAGTTGCTAAACTTCTAGAATTACCTAGATGAAGTTTCTGGAAGAAAGAGGAAAATGTCCAACATGTAAGAGAAGTCTCTAGAAGAACTACAATCTAGAATTTCCTAGAATAAGCCTAAGTGGACAACATTCCACATTATTCTAGAATGTTGTATTTAGTCTCTATAAATAGGAAAGACGGGAAGCATAGCAAAACAACAAATGTAAAAGAGTGAGAGGAGCATGAGATAATACTCCATATCATGAATCTCCTCCACCAACACTTCTTTCAACTATTGTAAAATTGAAACTATTTCCCATATCCATGTTCTTTGTCCTTCAATTATCCTATTTTATCCCTTGTCCATCCACACTACAAACTATACCATACACTTGCACACATCACTAACCAAAAACTATAACTAATACCAAAACCATGCTTCCGCAATGCACACATCCAAAAAATTTTCAACAGTCACACTACACCATTTTCGAAGTATGTACATTGTTGTTTAAAAATAGAAATTTAGTGTTTGTAATCGTAATCAAATGGCCTCTTAACTAAGTGACCTGTTATTTTAGTTTAATTACAGCAAGATGCTGGATGTATCTAAATCTTCCTTTCAGAAAAACCCCAGTAGAAGATAAGCTATGCCTTTTCCTAGTGCTATAATAAACCCGTTTATTTCTTTTCAGACACTGTTCTGGCCAATGACCAGTAAAGATGGCTTTATTATCCCTATTCTTCAGATTTTAACGTGCACTAGAGGATACAAAAATTGAACGACATTTCTCCACAAAGGAGAAGAACCACACCAGCTTTATTTTGTGCTAGAGACCTTCAACTGCTTGGTCCAAAGCAAATGGAGCCATTGCCGTTAGTGAAAGTTTGATTCGGGGATAATTTTTTCGTTGATCCTGGAATTTGGTAGTGCTGCATGGGAATTTCTGTGAGATCTTGATGAAATGCTTGTAGTGAATCTTTGGATTTTAATTTTGTCTTATGAACTGCTATCTTTGCTAATTCACTCTAGCATGGGATGATGTGTTACGGATATTTCTTAAAATAAAAAAGTCATTTTCCATTTCTTTCTTTTGCCTTGTCATTTTCAAATAATTTCCTATTCAATTCTATCGAAAACCCAAAAAGTTAAATGGTTGACTTTTTTGTTAACTTATTATTGGTCAATCCATTGATCAAAAGTCAATTCTGAATCAAAAGTTGCCTTTTTACATAAAAAGATTATAAAATGATTCTAATTTCACTCTAGCCAAGTTAGTTTTCAAAATTTCAAAGATTTAACCCAAGATGTTGAAATTAAAATTCAATCATATATTTGATTTTTGGATATAGGAAAACCAAGCTAATAAACTAAAGAAATTCAAGTTGATCATTTGAGACTAAACTTTAATTTCACGAATTAAAGTTCAATTTTACCATTAAACCTCGATTCATTTTATAGCATAAGAGTCGTGACATCAATTCAAAGTCAATTCGGATACAATAGGTTACCCTAGGTATGAACAATTAATCAAATAAGTGCCTCGTGATATTACTTGAATTCAATTTGGATTAATTTGCGATTTCAATCAAGAAATTATGTGAAATTGCCCAATTTGGCCTAAAAAGTCCAATTGCATGTACCCATAATGTAGGTCCATTATTTTTCGTGTTAATTAAGTAATTAGGTCAATATAAAATAACCGAATCACATTTATATGGTTTAATTAACTTGCTTTCTTTAGAATCGGACCATTTTCCTCTAATTGAACAAGTTTTTTTTCCAATTTGATTCTTGAGGGTCTAAATTACATAAAATTTAGGACTTCAGGGGCCAAGATGCCTGAGACATCACCAAATCAATCGACTGGCATGCATCATTCTCAAGACTGATCGATTCCCGATACGATCTTGTTTTGAGGTGGAATTGTGGATCAAACTGGGGGGACCAATTACAAGATTTTGGGATCGGAAATCGAACTGACTGGTCATGAAACTGGGAACCGAATCGACCGTCCAATCTTGTTTGGTCTGATTTGGTCTGGTGGAATTGGTAAGTTTGCTATTTTATACCAAAAATAAAATAAACAATGTTGCAGCTTGTTGCTCGTGGCACGGTGCATAAATACATGCAGCTTGCTGCTTGTCCCTTGGGAGTTTCCTCATCCACACAACAAGCTTTTCTCTATACTCTCTGTTACTAATGAAATGATAGTTCATCAGCAAAGGTAAATGGCCTTTCTATTCTCTCAATCCTCCATGAAAGAGTAGTTCTTTAGCGGGGAGAGGGATAAGGCGTTGCCTTGAGATTATCTTGACAAGTCTTGCAATGAATCTTTGGGTCGGTATCTTGAAAGGCTAATTCTCCTTTTTACCTGAAGTTCTCGCATTGATGATTTCTCATTTCCTTTCTTCCAAGGCTTGACTTGGGATACAACTTGTTGGGAGTAGGTTTTGGCTTGCCTCTTTTCACTTAGGAGGATTGGTTCAATTGGTATTAGTTGAGCATAAGGGGCTTCACCGACTGAATTTGTCCATAAACCTAGATTCCAATGATCTTGTAACCAAAGCATCCTAACAAAGTTCTACGGTGACCCCTCTCAAGACTCAAGGCTCAAGACTCAACGCTCAACACTCAAGATTAGATTCTTTGTTCTTTAGCATCGAAAGCATGAATCACGTCAATTCGACCACCATCTGCTACCAAACAAGTAATCCAATTTGCTTCATATATTATAATCGGGGGAAATTGGGAGGCATTAGGGTTTGTTTATCAAGAAATTTAAAAATATGTATTTAATATATATAATCAACCGGTCTGGTCTGGTCAGTTTGATTAGACTAGTTCTCACATTATAACTAGGAACCAAATCGACCAGCCACCGGTTTCAAGAATGAGAATTTGGAACCGGACCACCCTCTCTGCGAATCGCCCAAAACCGGGGGTTCGGTTAGGGAGGTTCTTAGTTCGGGCGGTTCCCATTACACACCTCTAATTGGTACGTCGATTTGACTAGCCACTAGTGAAAGAGGCTAATTTGGCCCTCCACTGGTCAGCTCTTGGTGGCTGAGAACCACTAGTGAGTTTAACGTTGTGTGTATTTTATTCTTATGCTTTTCAACTTTCCATATTTTGCGAAAATATCCATGGATTCTGTGAAATTACAAATGTACCTTTAATTAGGCCTTAATCGCAAATTCTATTTAAACTATTGATTTTGGTACATCGACACCATTCGGATGGTCATGCAATATATTTTGACTTAATCCATAATAAACTTAATTAGGCCATTCAATCAAGTTTCGACTATCAAATCAAACTGACGACCAAAATTTGATCTTAAAGGGGGACTATATAAGATTTTCCCCTCCAAAACTTTGGGGGAGTTTTTTATTATTTGTTTTTTTTTTTTAGATCGAACAGGAATTTCTCTCTCAAAAACTCTCTCCTCTCTCTTTCCCATCACTTCTCTTTCCCTTTCTCTCTCTCTCGCACTCACATTCGTGTGTCGACCATCGCTCACGTGGAACCCCGGCAAGTTGAGTACCAAGATCCACCAGCTCCACCAGCTCCTTTCTTCTCCCATTGTCGCTGCTTGGAGCCCCAATGATTGCCGGAGCTCCTCGATCAGCCCGATCAACCGATTGGACCAATCACCAGTGTGAGTGCTAGCGATTCCAGTCGTCAGTATAGCGGCTAGTCGCAACGACCAACTGGCATCCCTCAACATTGCCCCACCTTAGATCGTCTCCTTTAACCTATCTTGAAGAACCAGGTGACCGAAAAACCACTTAGCTACCATTGGAGGTCCTCCAATTGGCCAATCTCATGTGGTGGCTTGAACTGATTCAAAACAAATCGATTCTGTCCAGCCGCTGATTGGGGGGCTTGATCAATGCCAATCCGGTCCATCCAACCATCCATGGCATCCCTTCAACAATCCTTGATGTTTGTGATCCATTCCATAGTTTAGGTTGTCAATCAATCGAGCTCGTTTCGTTGAAATCGCATAAAGGTAAACATTCAAAACTTGAATCCGATGAAACGAGATCGAGCTAGTTGATTGGGGCCAAGACTCGAACCCTAGAACTATATCTCATGGTTAAATTTGTGATTTGGATGTTATGTTATGATAGTTGATGACGTTGTGTTGATTAAAGCTGAGATTGAACATGATTTTACATAATCTACCTAGTTCTGCAAAAATCACATGCTCGAAAGTGACTCTATATTAGGGCTGACCTGAGGTCCTAAACCTCGTTATTTGTCTCAAGTTTCAATTTGATTTATTATGGGCCTCAAATGGAGTTTGTTTGACACCTAAATTGCATCTTGGAAGTTGGATGATCCTGCTGGATTTTCATGATATTATGGTATTTTGGTTTTTGAACATATTTTTCTTTCTAACTTTCTACTGATTTTTGTGTTGAGATTTTGGAGATGGTTTCTCCACGGAAATTGTACAAAATCATGTTGGTATAACATTTTTTTTTTTCTAGAATTTTTTAAGCAAATCTGATTAGCCAAATCTCATAATAACGTCACTATGTTGCTTTGTCCTGTACGAGTTTGTAACACCCTGGGTTCGTCAATCTATACATATTATCCACTTTGAGCCCATTGGACTCTCATAGTTTTGTTCCTTTGGGCTTCGCCCAGAAAATGTGTATGTATAAATAGAGAACCCAAAACCTTATAAGCTAGTGCAGGACTCCCCCTAGGCAATCTAGGACAAGAGACGCACCCCCTCCCTGTGTATGTCCAAGACCGAGGTGTGGATGCACTGCCGTCCCTCCTTCCCACGCAATGCCGCTTGGGCTGTCACACTTTTCACCAACCCTTAGGAGCACACCATCCTCACTGTAGCCCCATAAGTGGTCGAGAGTCGGTTTTGATACTACTTGTAACATCCTAAATTCATCACTATACACATATTGTCTACTTTGAACCCCATTGGACCTTCACATTTTTGTTTTTTTGGGCTTCGTCTAAAAAATGCATATATACAGATAGAGAACCTAGAATTGATCTAGTTCAAGACTTTCCTAAGGCGACGTGGGATAAGAGATGCGTTCCCTCCCTGCAAACGTCTAGAGACCGAGGTGTGGATGCACCACCATCCCTCCTCCTCATGCACCGCCGCTTGGGCCTACACACTCTCCACCCTTTAGCAATGTGAGATAGGAGACACACACTCTCCTTGCCATCCCTATATACTGTCATGAGTATGAGTTGTTACATTCTCCACCCTTTAGGCATAGCACTATCGCTATGGCCCCACACGTTGCAAGAGTTGACTCAAATACTACATGATGTCAAACTACGAATCCTATAGAGATAGGGATGACATGACCGTCTTTCTACCTGAAGGACACAGCCTCAAACCGCCAAAATCTAAGCCCCCCACAATAACACTTTCTCTCTAATGGCCTCTAACTAAAGGACCCAAAAAGATTGAAAAAGAGAGGGATGAGTAACCACAAGCTCAGTGAATAGTACATATCTTCTAAGCAGATCAAGTAGCTACTATGCATATATATAAGTATAAAGCATAACCAGTAGTTCATAATCCAACTCATTAATATACATACCAAATTAAGTATACTCATTTCAACAAAGTTTTGTACATGTTAGAAATACACATTTAAAGCTACTTTGTCATGATTCAAATATCAATGATCAGTCAATCCAATCTTTCACTTAATACCAAATTATATCATGACAGAATGCCTTGTGATAATGCGATCAAGAAGACCATTTTAGCAAAGTCTCTACTTACAAAGCCATTGGCTCAATCCAAAAAGATATCTTAAACCTGATATGCATACCCACAACCCCTCCATAGGTTCACAACGATATTGAGCACCAAACTCACATCCTTCAATATCTAGAAATTCAATTTATAAACCAAACATATAAATTTTCATAATTCAATCCATAAAATAAAATATACTTCACAAGACATTTTTCATAACATTTTGAAATTTCAAGCGCCTTTTACAAAAAGTTTTTTAAATCATTATAGGCTCATTGCATAAGCTAATTTGTAACACATTACATATATACATACATAAATATGTGTGTGTGTGTGTGTGTGTGTGTGTGTGTGTGTGTGTGTGTGTGTGTGTGTGTGTGTTCACAACATTTTTCTTAAAACCATTCTCGAACAATTTCAAAATTTCTTTCACAAATCTTATTTATGGCAAAATATCTTTCATAAAATCTTTCTCAAATCATTCACCAATACGAAAATGTAATAATTGGCTTATCCAGATTTTTATGCAATAAACATACTCCTTCGTTACTTATAATATCTCAAATCTCTACCATTTTCAAGATATAAGTTCATAAATTCGTACAACATATAGCACCATTCACCTAGATATGCCCCAAACCAAATAACAATGCTCAATCAATCCCACGAACTCACATTCTTATAGTATAAGTGAGAAACAATATCAAAACCAAGTAAAATGTTATCTCAACTACACTTGGCTAAACTAAACTTAAACACCAACAAAATAACTTTTACGCATCAACAAATTGCTCATCTAAAACAATTATTTAAATCAAAACTCAACATGGAACTTGGTCCTAGAACCCTAAAATCTCGCTTCCACAAAACCATTGCATCAAAACGACTCTTGTCAAAACCCAAAACTTCATCATTTCCATGAAAACCCAAAACTTCACAACCCAAAAATCGGACTTCACGGCTCAATTTCCACATAACTTAAAAATTTTCCCCTATTTTTGAAAACTACCTTGATTGGATGAATGAGGAGCGCGAGTAGTTACTGGGCATTGCATTACATAGTCAAGTTGGTAAACTTACAAGCCCTTTCTCTTCTCCCCTTTACTTTCTTCTTCCTTTTCTTTCCACTTCCTTTTCTTTTCTCGAACTATTTTGAGCTCTTAAAAGAATGAGTGTCCCATGCTCACTTATTTTGCTTTTGACTTTTCAACCCCTTTCTTCTTCTTCGTTTTTTTTTTTAATTTTTATTTTATTTTATCTCCTTTGACTTTGTTGACCAATGCTATTACAAGTCCAACACATATTTGCTCTAAAATGAGGTGGTAAACTTGTTCGATTGGATTTCCATCCTTCACAAAAGTTGTAGTATATATGATAAGCTTTCTAACTAAGTACAATTTGCGCCAAATGATTGTTGTTTATTAGGTCAATCACTTGTGTGAAGAGATGTTCGAACTGCTGCATTTTGTGACGTTGATGACATTATCTTGCTTTCTTATTTTCGTGTAGGCTTTTGTAAATCAAACTAAAATTTGGAGTCATCACGAAAAATAATCATGACATTGCATTTTATCTGTAAGAATTTTTGTAGAACTTTCACATGTCATTAGATTATTGGAAACGATTTATATTCTATATAACCTTTGCTGCATTTGACTGATAATGTATCCGTAAAAACATTTTCGTTTGAGCTCCTTAAAAGGGAAACTAGTGTATGATGTCTTCTAGACATATTTAGAGCATATCACAAGCTTCGTAATGATGTATGGCATGTCTCACTTGAAGATCATTTCCTATATGAAAGCCATGCACCAAGTTGACATGTCACAACCGAAATTATCATGCATTTTGTCATGAGTGTTCTTTAATGGTAAGTCGCCTGTCAATGTTAATGAACTTGTGTGACTTTTTGTACATGGATTTAGGGCTAAATGTCTTAACCAAACTTGATCATCACATTTAGCCCTACAGTATATTCGAATTCTACAATTTTCATGTATTGTTTAAGTAGCTTAACAATCCAATTATCATGCATCGTGTTCTGCCATTCTTATGACTGATTTGCACACTTTTGCAATTGTCACTGTTTGACCATGAATTCGACCCTAATTGAACTTGACGTTTCTTAGAAAGTCTTATGGAACATCCTAATCTTTCTAATGACACTAAATTTGCATCATTTGATTTGTTTTCCATTTTTGCAAAGTTTGCCTTGAAATTTGATATGAGTAAAATTCGGAATGCTCATTCTGCCTTTGTTGAGTCAGAACTTTTTATTTTTTCGATGGATTTTTCAGTAAGCATTTTGGGATCGGGTCCTTAATGAAACTTGTTTGTCTTTCTCATGTCTATATCGTGGTGAAATTTCAAATTTTTAGACATCATCTACCAGGATAAATTATTGTTGATTTGCCATGATGTCTAGCTGCCCTGCTCTGTTTCCAATGTGATGCTACGTGTTCTTGAATTTTTATAAATTCATATGTAGCTCATCTTAAGAAACTTCCTTCGCAATTTTTTTTTTCTTATTGTGTGCTTCATGTTTTGTAAATTTCTTAGGGCCAATTACCTATGGGTGCTATTCTAATTGTTCTAATTTTGATTGTCCTGTTGATTCTTGGAGCGATTCTCTTTTAGAATTTTTTGGGATATCTTGAATGCTGAATTGGGATTAGTTGTCTTCATGAAATTTATTCCAAATTTCGCAATCTTTGTTGTCAAAAATCCTTAAAAAATAAAAGGGCCATCTAGGACCCTTGGTCAAATCCTTTTGGATTTATCGCAAAATTTGTTTTTGCATTACAAAGTGATTTCGGTACACATGATGCCTCCAACATTAACCATTTTAGCATCTATTACTTTTAATTTGACATTGAACTCGTTGAGGTTTTGACAGTATTTGAAATGCCTGCAACATCCATTAGTAGTGCATGATATGTGCCCCGAATTAACCATGGCAATTAAATGCGTCCCATAACCGAAATGTACCTATGTCAAAAATACCTCATCTTGTCATCAATGTCTCAAATGTATTTAAAATTTTTGAGGCATTACATGAGTCATACATGCATAACATCTCTTCAATTGTTAGAAATGCATGTGATTTTGTTTGGCACTTGATGACTGAATAAGTGATTTAGTGTTGGCTCACTAAGCTTGCTTAATTGATTAAGAACCAAGGTCCGATGGCCTACTTGTATATTTACTTTCAACTATGCATGTGGTTTATAGAGATATGCATAGGCGTAATGCATGATCTTGTGGGAAGTCCTAGGTGATACTTAGAACCCGTTTAAGGACTTTTTAGCATTGGTTGCCACGCGATAACACAAACGGTGGCCAATTGTTATAGGTCACTTTAAAATTAGATTGGATAGTTGTCTTGGGTGGTTGTTGCATGAATCACAAAGGCTGATTCCGAGGCCAAAGTTGATCAATTATACATTTTGTCCTAGTTTCTTGATTGTTCTTGCTTGTTTTGGGATTGTAATCGTTTTTATATATTTGTAATCATGATTGTTTCTTTTACTTTGTAAGTACCTAGTCTTAGTATTAGATTAGGTTTAGAATAGGTCCATGGAGGTGATGATCCCCAAGACATGAAGACGATGAGTGGTCAATGTCCAATTCGAACCTGTTTTGTACCATTTATTTCCCGATATATGTTTTGGGTTACCTAGCGTTGTGTAGATATCCGACGAGTTACGGATTTCTTTCTTTCGATTTAACTTCTGTTTATGATTGCATGCTAGATTAATTGATTTCCTTAAACTGTTTTTTGGGCATTTACTTACTACACCGTCCTTAAATTTCAATTGATTGTTTTCTTTCTTTTTCTCTTTTGATAGAAATAGAATAGCAGAAAATTGACCATCCACATATGATCATCTAATTGGTTTTATTGACATGAAAAATGTAAAAAGACATGCATGGACATTTTAGGAAACACATTAAATTATTAATACCGAAAGGGTACTAATAGAAATGTTAGCATAACTTAAATCCCTAAACCTTAGAATTTTTAGTTGCGTAGATATCGAGCACCACTCCCGACTTTCGATTGAATTTCTAGCTGATCCCCAAAAACGAGGCTAGTGTTGACTCATAACTTTCATATATATTGTTTTAAACGATCATAAAAAATAAATCAATCCGTCGTGAGGGATATACATCTCAACAAGACTCACCGTGGTTTAGTATACTCAACGTGAAAATTGCCGTAAAGGATGAATTGATACCATCATGTTAGATGAAAGTACTATCAAGAGGGCTAGTATGATAAGAGTACCCTTAAATTCATTATTCACACCCGATCTCCTTTATAAAGGTGTATGATATGTGTGAAAGCGAGTCACGAAAACTTCCGCTGTTACACGAGATATGAGCCTGGAAGAGCTCACAACTGTGGTCAAGTAACCTCACATGGTCGATCTCAAAAAATGAAGTGATAACATTTTTTGGACACATACCATGAGGGAGCTCCCATGGTATGTGTTGCAATAACGACCGAGGTTGGGTCACAACAGAATTTATGCAAGAGCGAAAGTGTCGGACTCTCAACTCAATTATGCATTTCACCAACAAAAAATGGTAATACCATTTAGTCTCGATCAAATCATCCTTGATCAAATTGTAACAACGAGGCCTTATTCGATAGAAAGGAATCGATTTGAAATGGAGTCGTTACTTCAAGATGCAATTTCATTTCCTCTGTTTGTTCTTGCAAAAGATGTGGAATGCTCATTCCTCCATCAAACAGGGTGAATAGCCGGTCCTTGGCTCAACTTATGGTGTGGCCAATATGGCCAATCCATTCCTTGGCAAAATATTAAGAAATATTTATGCATATAATGATTTCGAGTGTACCCTTTATTTTGATTGTCACACATTATCCGTTTCAAAGATATTTTAACATTTTTCAATCCAAAAATATGCAAGCACAATAAAAGGAATCATCATATTCTTTCCAAACTTATTTTTCCCATACAAAAGCAAGAATTACAATGCGTATTTCATTCAGCTTTCATTTCATTTTCTTCCATTCCTTTCTTTATTTCATTTCTCACTTGTTCCATGCCGTTAGTTATGGAGTTGGACGTGGGCATGGATGTTTTCTTGAAAGAAAAAAAAGACAGAAATTTGCACTTATAGATGTTATTGCTACATGAAACTTAATCATGAAGTCAGTGTCCCGTGGATGTAACATGTCACCAAGGAACAATACCTAGCTTACCAAGCCATAGCATCAGATGTTAATCGAAATGGCATTGTTCTGAAAGTCAAACATTATATAATGGTCGCTTTTAACAAAGCGTCATTAACCACGCCTTTGCCCAAATGCAGACGTGCGCTCCCGCATATTCCGATGTTGCACGATCTTTACTTCTTTGTGAGCTATCTTAAAACGTGGGTGATGACGTTTGTAGGGGACATTTGTCAGTGTTCGAGATCTTGACTCGATCCACGAGACAAAATTTAATGCGTCAGAGCTCAATATCACTGCATTTCCTGTTTTACATCCGTTCGGTGGGCCATCTCCAAACAGCTTTCGTTAACACTAATGAAAAAGCTTGACAACAAGAATTAAAAAAATGTTTATAAAAAGCAAAATTTAGGATTTACAAGCATTCAAATTAAACGAAGTCGAATAATATGGAGTAGTGTTTTTTATTTTATTTTAAATTTTGTCAAATCTTATTATTTTACCTTTTGGCCTTTATATAACGTAGCATTCTTGAAAACTTCAAAAGTTGCGTTACATTGATATGTCAATTCTTCCACAATTATTTTAAAAATATATTAGAATTTGAAATTTTGATGAAAAGGTAAGAAAAAGTTATTTTTAACTTTTTGAATTCACAATGAACAAACTCCAATATATTCATGCATTTCAAGGAAAAATAATCGGGAATTCACCTTTTCCCAATTCTACAAAGCATATGTATCACATCTTGATAAAGTCTTCCCTATCGATGTTGGTGGCTGAATGGCATGAGTTGCTGTTTCTAAAACACAAGATCATGAGTTTAAGCGTATGCTCATTAGTAATTTGTGTGTCCCGCTAGGGAATTGCGGTAAAAGCACTAACCCATCTTAACTCAATATATCACAAGTGATGTTGAGCAATGATCTCTTCACAGTCTTCAATCTAGAATTCTATAATCGGTGCCATAATAATGTCCGGAGAATAAGTAGCCATAACAGTTGTGCTTCCCAACTTGTATGGGGGCTCTATATGAACAATATGAAAAGTTATCTCCAATCTTATGGAACGATGCACAAAATTATTGAAGTTTTCATTTTTCAATATCTTAAAATCTTATATCGAATGATACTTATGTAGAATTTTTGAGGCATTTGTATTAGGCCTCTTTTCATGTGAAAAAGGAGCAAACTAACATAGCACTTCGTTAACCATAATTTGGAATGGTCACGATTCGACCATTTTATGTAGCAAGTATGTTAGAGATACCAAAACTCATTTAGTAAATAGATCTATGAAATTACATGGAAAATAATAAGTGATTATTTAAGCTGGTGGATCCATTTAAGCACTCTAATATTGGACATTAACAAGAAAAAAAGATGGCTAGTTTTGGTAATAGCGAGATTGTCATTTATTATACCAAAGGTAGGTGTAACCTCAAATTTCAAGTTTTCAACACACAAAACTTAATTACAAGTCACAAAATAGATAATTGCTTCAGCCAATAATTAGATGTAACTCATAATTTTGGTAAGGCTGGTGACGAAAATCAAATCTAAATCCCACCAAAAAGGGAAAATATATGTGCTTGCTTTGGATAGAAAACACTACTTTGCCTGGAGACCAGGTTCTTGATTTCTTGTTTGACCTTCAATTATGTGGCATGTGATTAGCATCCGAGCCCTTTTAAAAAGGGGGAAAAAAGAGAGAAGAAAAGTAATTAATAATGACCACTGGGAGTCGAGCTTCTCTTAGATTTTTTCAAATGCTTTTGGGCCAAGGATTTTACCATCAAACACTGTTGCAAAATTATTTATTAGGTATAGTTATTTCGAATTTGATACAACACTTGCCAAAGGCTTTTTACACCGTCTCGTTGGACATAATATGAATCCCAAGTTTTTCCTTCCTCCATAACAAGTCTTGCCAGCAAAGGAGAGACTCCATCCTTTTGAGAAATTATTCATTGTATTTGTCCTAAATTGAATATTCTACTGCCACATGAGACTGTTGAGGTTGTTCTTGGTTGGTGGTTAGTTTATAAGTGTAAGGGAAAGTCTCACCTCTTGAACTAACTTTTTGGTTGAGAGAGGTCTAAAACTACTCAACACTAGTATCCAACAAATTTGGATCCAACAATTATATGAGAGAGTTATGAGTTATTGTGCCTCTAAACTAGGCTCGATGTGTGAAGAGAAGATTATTGAGGTGGTCCAGAAACACCCAATATAAATGCATCATTTTCAATAATCTATATTTGATTCATTATGTGTGCTATACTCATCCTAGCATTGAGCGGTGATTACTTTTTTCTTCATTCTATTTTGGGCTTCCTTCTATTTTTCTTTCATTTTAATTCGGGTCACGGTCAAGAAGCTTCTTGGCCAACATACACATGGCTATGTATGGGCCATGGCTATATAAACACGACACCACAAAATCGTCCTTGCCCAACATTATCATCACATTGAGGTCCTTCTCTCTCTCTCTCTCTCTCTCTCTCTCTCTCTCATGGAGACACGCAGACCCATGTACAGACAAACAAATACGCACACAAAGAAGAAGAAAACATGGAGGTATCAATCCAGTCAATTGCAGTAGTGACGGTTCTGGCCGTCCTGACCACATGGGCATGGAGGGCAGTGAACTCGGTGTGGTTGAGGCTGAAGAGGCTGGAGAGGCTCCTGAGATAGCAAGGCCTTTACAGCAAACCCTACACCTTCCTGTTCGGTGACCTCAAGGAGAACTCGCGGTTGCTCAAGGAAGCCAACTCCAAGCCTATCACCATCTTCGACGACATCAAGCCCCGTCTCTTGCCCTTCTTGCATCAATCCTCCCAAACCTATGGTATGCACATCTTCATGCTATCACTCTTTGTGGCACTAATCTATTCATATTCATTAATACTAGCTTGGTTTCGTCCGTTGATCGATGCTGTTTCTGATGAAGTTTCAGAACATTTGAATTTATAGTCCTTTCTATTGGAAATTAATGCTTCCCCGTTTTGAGTTTTGGCAACAAAAGATGTTTTTTTTTTTTTTTGGTAACCAAAGATGTTAATACATCTCAAGTCCTTTAAATATGCTTATTTTGATATGCAAGGGATATCTTATTCTACAAAAGCAAACATCAAATAAAACTTGCATGCGACCATGTTGTTTGACATATATTTGCACAACACAACATGAATATCATTTCAAAAAAAGAAGTTCTAAACATGTTGTAAATATGTCAATTTAATTTTATATTTTTCAATTTTGTCAATATAATCTTAAATATTTTGACAATTTGCCAACACAGTCATTTTGGTTGATTTTAGCAAAAAATTGTTGATGTGAACATTGGTATCCTAAATTTTTGCAATTTTTAATAATTTTTATAAAATTTATTTTTTTTCCGTGGCAATTCCCATGCCAGCCTTAGGCAAGGGTGTCTGGTCCTTACACAAACGAAGACCGAAACAGGGGCGTCCCGAGCGGCGACTACCAGCACCAGTACGGCACCTTCCAAGGCGTCGCCAACTACCCCCCGCCGAACCCGCCGCACCAGCAGCCGGCGATCGGCTACCCCCAGCCGGCGCCTCCGCCGGGCGCCACCGATACCTCGGCCCTCCCTCCTCCTCCACCTCCCCACTATTACCATCATGGGTATCACACCGTCCCAGGTACAAAGTCGCTTCCTTTGGAATCGCTTGCGAGCAGAGTTGACTTCAGGATGTAAAGTTTGAAAGGGGCTGTCGGTGAAAGTTCGATTCAGGGATCATGTTTTTCCGTTGATCCTGGAATTTGGTTGGTGCATTTGAAATTTCTGTGTGATCATGATGGAATGCTTCTAGGGAATCTTGGGATTTTGATTTTGTCTTATGAACTGCCAATATGCTCACCTCTGTCTATTCACTCTAGCATGGAATGATGTTTAATGGATATGGTTTATCCGGTGGGTTTAGTTTTTTGGCGAAAGGTTCAGCATCCTCATCTTTTGAGACATTGGATGTATGGGGCGTAGGAGAGGAGTCCATGGAAGATGTTGAAATTATGTGAAATTAATCGGACCAGCACGTTTGTCCTCGTTTTGTTGACTCCTTTGAACGTGGCCGCTTTAGCTGTCAATCATGCTCAAACAGAGGAGAATGATATGTTTTGCCCGATGTGTTGTCCCAGGGTTCTCAGAGTTTAAGTCGGATAAAATGCGGAAGCCACTGGTGTCTCAAGTAAAATGCTGTCTACTGAGTATAAATATGTCTCCGCCTATGTGTTCGCCTTACTTTGAAGTCATAAGTGCTCAGATGCGTTTCCAGTTGTGAATTACGTCTAGATAGGAGCAGCAAGAGGAAGATGAGTAATTTTAGCCGGCAAATACTGTGACTGACGGGGTTTTCTTCACTGTTGGTGGTGAAATGATCTGTTGTATCCTTTTAAACTTGATCAGATTCTGTAGGACTCAAAAATTGGAAAATGTGTCTCTGAAACCTTTTCTCCTCGGTCCTCTTTTCACCTTTCTCAAATAGATAACTTACGGGAACAATGAGAACTAAGTATGCCCATATTGATGATTTTACTGATTGCCCTGATGAAACAAAAACGATTGATGATCTTCATTCTGTATGCTTTGCAATATTTTACTGGGGGAGATTTCATTTCACGGAAAAAATTCAGGTTATGCTGTTGCTGAAGGAAGACCAGTAAGAGAATCACGGCTGCCTTGCTGTGGTATTGGAGTTGGATGGTTTCTGTAAGTTACTTTCTTTACTCGTGGGTTGGATTTCACGTATTGGCTAGTGCATAGCCAACTGCAAAGCATGATGGAGTCAACAGTCCCTATAACTACAAGGACTGCGTGACAATTGTTGAGCCTGGATGTAGCAGATTCTTATGCTTCATGAGTTCAACATTTGTATATTTTGTGATTCTTATTGGTACCTGGCCTTCAAGTTTGAAACCAGAGAAATCCCATGTGATGGTTCTTTTACCGAAATCTGAGCCTTATATTCATCATAATTTCGATAAGTTTAAGATCATCAGCTAATTTAGGATGTCTGCTTTGTTGAAGGTTTATCCTTGGCTTCTTCCTTGGTCCCATCCCTTGGTACATTGGACTACTTCTTCTTGTCTGCAGAAGGATAGACTACCGGGAAAAGCCTGGATATATCGCTTGTACAATCGCCGTAAGTCTCTATCTTTCATCATTCACAAAAATAGCTACATTGGCTTGTTTGTTACTTCCAGGTAATTTATATGTTCATGCCCCTACCCTCTGTTGTGTGCTTATGCACTCAGGTGTGCATACTGGCACCTATAGTTGTCTGCCTTTGTTGTACTCTGTAGAATTAATATCGTCATTTGTCTTACTATGTACCTCTTCCATCAGAGCAGTTCAGTAATACATCACATGAGTTATTGGCTTCTCTCCCTTGTCCAAATAGGTGTCCCATGTACAGCTGTATATATGGTTCTTTCTGTCCCGAATATACCACGTAACATGTTAATTGAGGAAGCCTCTACTGTCTTCTAGCTTATCTTTGTCTGGCCTTCTAATGACTTCTTATTCCTTGCAATGCCTATGTTAGTTTATCCTCTAAAATGAAATCCATGTTCCCTGTTGATATTGAACTTCAGGACTGCAGAGTAGATGCTTTGCTATATGATTTTCTTGAGTAGGGAAAAAGTTTGTCTGGCACATTCCTTCATATAGATCTTTTGTATGCATCTCTAAACCTCTGTATTTATGAGCCATTTTGAATCCTGGCCTTTGCTTTTCATTACATCCCTCTCTTACATGTACATGTTCGATTCATTTTGTGATGGACAAAAACTGAAAATTCCTGCAATGTCCATATGCAGGCAATCCTGGCAACAATTGCAATTGTCCTTGGTGTCACAAGAGAAGCCGATGATTGGTAACATCATAGCAAATGGCCATAATAGGTATCTGAAAATGGCATGGTTCATGTGATATAGCTGGTGACTACATGAACAGATGGGGCCATCACGTTATCAACCGTAATTAATCACAAATTTTCCTTCTGTCTGATGAGCAAGGAAAACAGCATGATTGTGTTGGTCCGAGAAGTCCATGTTTTGGAATCATTCCTAGTCTTCAAGGATCGTTTTGTGGAATTAAGAACAAGGTTATCCTGTCTTTTTTATTGGCGAGCCTCATGACGTATGTATATAATCGTTGATGTGACTACGTCTGCGATGTTTCTTTGAAATGTTATATTGTGAAGCTAGATCTGATGGTCAATACTTTCCTTTTCATCAGAATATCCTGTAAGAAACAATGCGGGAAACGTCCCGTATATATATATATATATATATATATATATATATATATATATATAAATGGGTCCACATAAATATTAAAAAATGAAATGATAAATAAAGATTTGTTTGGGGAACGCTTCAATCCATTTTGAAACGAAATGAGTTTTTTATCGTCACTTTGAATGAAAATGAAAAAAAAAATATTGAATTGACTCCTTCAATCTTAACAATTAAATAATAATAGATTATTATTTTGAGTATTCTGCTATGGTGAAATCGGTAGACACGATGCTCTTAGAAAGTAGTGCTAGAGCATCTCAGTTCGAGTTCAAGTGGCGGCATGGCATCTTCTAAAACAAATGGAATAATACATATATGGGTTGAAAATGGTAGATGATATTTCGAATATCTTATCTTGCTCTTTTCGGTGAAGATTCGAGTTGAGTTCTGTGAGCTTGACAGTGGATGATGATTGAATATTATGCTCTTATAATCATGTCTAGTATTTGCGGCTTAAGGACACAGGCAAGGATTGCCATAAGGTCCAAGTTGTGGTTAAAAGAAGATTAGAGACAATTTTAGTCCAAGAAATCTATAGGAACTTATGCAAGAACCGAAGTCTCAGACTCTCAACTCAATTGTACATTTCATCAAAAGAAAATGGCGATACCATTTTAGTTTCGGTCAAATCATCCTTCGTCAAATTGTAAGAACTAGGCCTTGTTTGGTAGAAAGGAATCGGTTTGGAATGGAATTGTTACTTGGATTTTATTGCCTTTGTTCTGGGGAAAGATGTGGAGTGCTCCTCCATTGAACAAGGAGAATAGCCAGTCCATGGCTCCGCTTATGGTGTGGCCAAGATGGCCAATCCATTCCTTGGGGAAAAATAATAAGAAAATTAATTACATATAATGATTTTGAGTGTACCCTTTTATTTTTGTTGTCTCACATTATCCATTTTAAAGACATTTTAACATGTTCCAATCCAACAAATGCAAGCACAAGAAAAGGAATCGCCATGTTCTTTCTAATTTAATTTTTCCGAGCAAATGCAGGAATTGCATTGCGTAAGTCATTTCAGTTTCTCGTTTCATTTTCTTCCATGCCTTCCTTTGTTTCATTTCCCAGTCGTTCCAAGTCATCGGTTATGGGATAGTATATGACCATAGATGTTTTCTTGAGAGGAAACAAAAAAAAAGAAGAGAAATTTGCGGTTTTAGATGTTGTTGCTCCATGAAACTTAATCATGAAATTATGGACCGTGGATGCAAAATGAAAGAGCCGAATCTGTTTGGCCACCGAGGAGTCAAGATCACCTTGCTTTCCAAGCAAACAGCTTTTTTTTTTTTTTTTTGTGTTCTTTGGGTCGAAGTAGCAAATGCTAATCGAAAAGACGTTTTTCTAGAAGTCCAAGACATGGTGATTATAAAGTGTCGTCGAACTGCTTTTAACAATGGTGCCGACGCTGAACCATCTTCGGCCAAATGCCAGCGCGCGCGCGCTCCTGCATACGTACGGGATGACGTTTTACAGGGGAATATGTCAGCGTTCCAGATTTTAACTTGATGCATCTTACTTGCCCGCCACAATACATAATTTGATGCGTCCGAGCTAAATCGCACTGCGTTTCCGATTTTATATCCATTCGGTCGGCCATCTCCAAACAGCTTTAAAACTTGAAAACAAGAATTTTAAAAATATTCACATATTTTTTTTTAGGTTTTATAAACATTCAAATTAACAAAATAAAATAATCTGGAGTGGTTTTTCTTTTTCAAATCATGCCACCTTGCACCTATCCTTTTGGGCTTAAAACGTAGGGGATGACGTTTTACACGGGAAATTGTTAGTGTTTGAGATTTTGACTCGATGTGTCTTTCTTATTCGTCATGAGACAAGATTTAATGCGTCACAGCTAAATCGCACCATGTCTTTGGTTTTATATCCATTCGGTGGACCATCTCCAAATAGCTTTTGTCAAGACCCATGAAAAAGCTTGAAAACAAGAATTTAAAAAATATTTACATAATTTCTTTTTAGGATTTATAAACATTCAAATTAAAAAATGAAATAGAGTGATTTTTTTTTTTTTTTTTTCAAATTATGCCACCTCACACCTATCCTTTTGATCTTTATATAATGTAGAATGCTTGAAATCTTCAAAAATTGCTTTACATTGATGTGTCAAGGCACATGTAATTCTTCCACGATTATTTAAATTATATATTAGAATTTTAAATTTTAATGGAAAAGTAAGAAAAAGTTACTCTTAACTTGTTAGAATTCATAATGTACAAACTCTAATATATTCATACATTCCAATGAAAAATAAACGGCAATGGATCTTTTTTCAATTCTTGTACCATAACTTGATAAGTGTCCTTATTATCTATAGTGATGGTTGAATGGCATGAGTTGATGTTTGTAGAACATAAGATCGTGAGTTCAGGCATATGCTCATTAGTAATTTGTGTGTTATGCTGGAGAGTTGAGGTAAAAGGACTCACCCACCTTAACTCAATATGTCACAAGTGGTGCTGTGTGAAGATTCCTTCACAATCTTCAACCTATAATTTTTTAATAGGTGCCATAATAATGTCTAGAGAAAGTATCCATAATGATTGTGCTTCTCAACTTGTTTGGGACTCAATATGAAATGGTTGAAATATATGGAAAGTTATCTCTAATCTTATAGAACGATGCAAAACAATTTGCTTCAAGGCAATGTGTGAAATTATTGAAGCTCTCACTTTTCAATATCTTATAATCTTGATTTTATATTGAATGATGGTTATATAGAATTATGGAGGCATTCGTATTAGGCCTCCTTTTATGCGAAAAAGAGCGATAACTAACGTAATACATGGTCCATCCATTATTTGTAATGGTCATGATTCAACCATTTTATGTAGACATATTATGTAGCAAGTAATGCTAGAGATACCAAAATTCATATGCTAATTAAATCTATGAAATTACATGGAAAATGATAAGTGATTATTTAAGTTAGTGGATTCATTTAAGCACTTTGAAATTTTATTGGAAATATGAGAATAATCTATCGATTATGATGAATGGACTTTTTCACCATTTACTAATCAATTCTTTGAAAGTCGAATATGTGGATAAATTCGGAAAGACATATAGGCACTTGACAACATTGATACTCAACATATTTAACATGATCACAGTCATATTCAATAAAGTGACACATTCCTAGTTAAAGGCCATATGGGGGGATGCAACGTGGAAATAGGCGGTTTGGCAACTTCAAAGAGTCTTACCTTGAAATCGACAAGGATGAGTCGGATTGAAAGAACAATGAAATTACAAGAACTTCTGGAAGGAATCTCACCTTGTCTAGTGATCTGCTCTCATGGCAATCCCTATGGACCTATACTCAAAATAAAAAAAAAAAAAAAAAACAACAACTTGTCTCCAATGGCATGGGATTTTCTTAGAATATGTGCATGAACTTATTTCCAAGAACATGGCGATATTAATTAAGTTATAGTAGAGATCATGCTAAAAACGCTTCAGGAGAACCTCTTCTATATGCTTTTGCAAAAACGAGGTTAACCAACGTAATCGATGCACGTAGATACTGCATGAACAAGGAGCTCGCACGGGTAACAATGACTCCTTGCCTTATCTTCGCCTCTATCCCCAGAACGAGCCAAAGTTGCAGCCAAAGAGCGAACAAAAGCTAGAAAACAACCGAAACGACAACCTGTTGCTCTATTCGCAACCGTTCAAGTCGATGTTATATGTACATTAGGAGATGATAAACTGCAGATAGTCAAACTATATTGAAAAATTATTTATTAGGCATAAGTATTTCAAATTTGATACAACACTTGTCAAAGGCTTTTTACACCATCACGATGAACAAGATGTGAATCCCAGGATTTTCCTTTCTCCAATAACATGCCTTGCCAGCAAAGGAGAGATTCCATCGCCGTTGAGAAATTAGACATTGTACTTGTCCTAAACTGAATTTTCCAGTGCAAGATCTTATGGGATCTTCATAAGACGTACTATTTTCAATAATCTGTATATGATTTAATACGTGTGCTATACTCATCCTCGCATTTTGAGCGGTGAATAGGCTTTTCTTCTCTTTATTTTGGGTTTCTTTCTTTTTTTCTTTCATTTTTTATTCCAACTCTGGTCACGGTCAAGAAGCTTCTTGGCCAACACCCACGGCTATGTATGCGCTACGGCTATATAAACACGACACCACACAATCGCCCTTGCCCAACATCAAACCATTGAAGTCTCTCTCTCACAGCATATAGACAAATAGATACAAACACGCAGAAGAAAAGATGGAGGCATCGATCCAGTCGATTGCGCTAGCAACGGTTCTAGCCGTTCTGACCACATGGGCATGGAGGGTGGTGAACTGGGTGTGGGTGAGGCCGAAAAGGCTCGAGAGGCTCCTGAGACAGCAGGGTCTCTCCGGCAAACCCTACACCTTCCTTTTCGGTGACCTCAAGGAGAACTCGCGGTTGCTCACAGAGGCCAACTCCAAGCCCATCGCCATCTCCGACGACATCAAGCCTCGTCTCTTGCCTTTCTTGCATCAATCCTCCCAAACCTATGGTATGTACTTCTTCATAGTATCACTCTGTGCGGCACTTATATTTTCCTTTTAATCAACACTCGCTTGGTTTCGCCCTTTGGTCGATGCTGTTTCTGATGGAGTTTCAGAACATTTGAATATACTATCCTTTATCTTGGAAATTCACACTTCCCTGTTTTGCATTTTTACGACCAAAGATGTTAATGCATCTCAATGCCTTTAAATAAGTGCTTATTTTGATATGCACACAATAAGGACATCTTACCATACAAAAGCGCATTAAATAAAACTTGCATGTGACCATGTCATGTGACATTTAAACAGTAATTACTAATTACATTGCCACACACACGCATATACAGAAGCACACCATAGCACAGATTTCTGGAGATAATTACCAAAAAGCAAAACGATCACAAATATATTGTATGAATGCCTTTTAGTCATAAATTTTTAATTTTACCAAATTAATCCTAAACCTTTTGACAATTTGTTAATATAGTCATTTCAGAAAATTTTAGCAAAAAATTGTAGATGTGGATGCCAGCCTTCTCATATGGCATGTCCAGCGTTAATGTGAATAGTTTTACAATTTAAAATAAATTTTCTGAAATTTATTCATTTTACCTTCTTCTTTTTTGCTATGGCCACACTTTGGCAAAAAATTGTTGATGTGGATGCCCGCCTTCTCATATGGTATGTCCGACATTGATGTGAATAGTTTTACAATTTATAATAATTTTTTCTGAAATTTATTCATTTTACCTTCTTTTTTTTGCTATGGCCACACTTTGGCAAAAAATTGTTGATGTGGATGACAGCCTTCTCATATGGTATGTCCGACATTGATGTGAATAGTTTTACAATTTATAATAAATTTTCTGAAATTTATTCTTTTTTCCTTTTTTTTTTTTAACTATGGCCACGCCCTTGCCAACTCTAGGCAAGGGTGTTTGGGCCCTCACATGTGGTTAGCGATCTCTGTTGGCCACCACCAAGGCCCTAGACCGGTGAAGGGAAAGAAAAGAAAAGAAAAGGAAAACAAATCAGAAAAAAATTGTAAATATTATCCACGTCAACGTTCACTATACCATATAAAAATGCTAAAAAGTAGTTCACGTTAGTGCCGGCCATGGTAATTATTATAACCATCTTTTCCCCTCGTCAATATGAATTAAGTCACCCATTTACATGCAATCCTAAAAAACAGCAGACCATGTATTTCATTTGGCTTCGTGGCTCTTACCAAGTGCATTGCAGGCAAAGACTCGTTCATGTGGATAGGACCAACACCGGGAGTGCGCATAACGAACCCCGAACAACTAAAGGAGATCTTCTCCAACATAAACGAATATCCCAAGCCAGGCCCCAATCCCCTGGTGAAGTTGCTCGGGGATGGACTCGTGAATCACGAGGGCGAGAAATGGACACGGTACAGAAAGATCATCAATCCAGCATTCCACATGGAGAAGTTGAAGGTACATGAAACTATTCCCTGGTCAACTGAATTGAACTACACACATTGATGCCTCAGGATTTCTCTTTTAAATCCTCCTTTGCTTTGGTCTGTTGCATTTGCAGCTTATGTTGCCCGCATTTTATTCAAGTTGCACTGAGATGGTTGGTAGATGGGAAAAATTGGTATCAGTAGAGAGATCCTGTGAGATCGACGCGTGGGTCGACCTTCAAAATTTGACCCGTGAGGTAATCTCTCGAACAGCGTTTGGCAGTAGCTTCGAAGAAGGCAAAAGGATCTTCGAACTTCAGGGGGAACAAGCCCATCTCGCGATAATAGCCCTTCAGTCGGTCTACATCCCTGGCTGGAGGTAAAATCGTTCATCATCCATAAGCTAATTGAATCTAAATGAGCTTATGGCTTACAATCATGACATTCCAAAAAAAAAACCAACTATTTGATTCAATGTTTCGCAGGTTTGTGCCAACTAAGATGAACAGGAGGATGAAGAACATAGATAAGGAAGTGCGGGCTCTGCTCATGGACATCATCCGCAGAAGAGAGAAAGCAATAAGGGAAGGGGAAGCTGCTGGCGATGATCTGCTGGGGCTGTTGCTGGAGTCAAACATGAAGGAGAATGTCGGGATGAGCCTTCACGATGTGATCGAGGAGTGCAAGCTTTTCTACTTCGCCGGACAAGAGACCACTTCGGTCTTGCTGGTTTGGACCATGGTCTTGTTGAGTGTGCACTCGGATTGGCAAGCACGAGCTAGGGAGGAGGTTCTCCAAATCTTCGGAAGCGGGAAACCTGACCCTGACGGCTTAAGCCACCTCAAGATTGTAAGTTCAATGCTCTTTTCCTCTTTTATGGAGAATGGGACTCAAAATAGGTCCAATCTAGAGAGTTCTTCACGAGCATCTTTTATCACATGACACATGATAATCATTCTATAATTACTGGATGCGATTTTCCGATCCTTAGTAGATGAAATGTTTGTTTAAAAATAATGTTATCCTATGAAGATGAACACGACAATGAACTGACAGGACAATTTCTTTGCACACTTGGAATTGAACTTGGATTTCCTCTCGACACATGAACCTGATTTTTTGGACAATAGCCTCAAGCCTCCCCCTTTTTTTTTCTGGATAAATTACAATATATTTCCATCTCTTTGAGGATACTGATATCATTCCAGCATCGTGATCGTTCATAGAATTCTTCTAAGGATTTGTCGCAATCAGGTCACAATGATCTTAAATGAGGTGTTGAGGCTATATCCACCGGTGACTGAGCTGGCGCGGAAGGTTCCTAAGGAAACAAAACTCGGGAAGCTGACCATACCGCCGGAAGTCCAGCTCTTAATGCCGACACTCCTCATCCACCATGATAAAGAACTTTGGGGCGAGGATGCCGAGGAGTTCAAGCCAGAGAGGTTTGCCGAGGGCGTGTCTAAGGCCACCAAAAACCAAGTCTCCTTCTTTCCATTCGGATGGGGCCCTCGTATATGCATCGGCCAAAACTTCGCGTTGATAGAGGCAAAGATGGCGCTTTCCATGATTCTTCAGCAGTTCACGTTTGAGCTCTCTCCATCTTATGCGCATGCTCCTTCTAATGTCCTCATCCTCCAGCCACGATATGGTGTTCAGGTCATCTTGCGCAAGGCAAACTAAAAGTTACAGATCAGGGTGACATGTAGCGTAGACAAATACGTGGATAGATATAATGTCACACTACACCATTTTCGAAGTTTGTACGTTGTTGTTTAAGAATAGAAATTTAGTGTTTGTAAACGTAATCAAATGGCCTCTTAACTAAGTGACCGGTTATTTTAGTTTGATAACAGCAAGACGCTGGATGTATCTGAATCATCCTTTCAGAAAAACCCCAGTAGAAGATAAGCTATGCTTTTTCCTAGTGCTATAATAAACCCATTTATTTCTTTTCAGATACTGATCTGGCCAATGACCAGTAAAGATGGCTTTATTATCCCTATTCTTCATATTTTTTAACGTGCACTAGAGGATACAAAAATTGAACCACATTTCTCCACAAAGGAGAAGAACCACACCAGCTTTATTTGTGCTAGAGACCTTCAACTGCTTGGTCCAAAGCAAATGGAGCCATTGCCGTTAGTGAAAGTTTGATTCGGGGATCATTTTTTCGTTGATTCCGGAATTTGGTCGTGCTGCATGGGAATTTCTGTGAAATCTTGATGAAATGCTTGTAGGGAATCTTTGGATTTTAATTTAGTCTTACAAATTGCTATCTTGGCTAATTCGCTCTAGCATGGGATGATGCGTTACAGATATTTCTTAAAAAAGAAGAAGAAGTCATTTTCCATTTCTTTCTTTTGCCTTGTTATTTTCAAATAATTTCCTATTCAATTCTATCGAAAACCCAAAAACGGTTGACTTTTATGTTAACTTATTGGTCAATCCATTGATCAAAAGTCAATTCCGAATCAAAAGTTGGCTTTTAACATAAAAAGATTATAAATGATTCTAATTTCACTCTAGCCAGGTTAGTTTTCAAAAATTTCAAAGATTTAACCCAAAATGTTGAAATTAAAAGTCAATCATATATTTGATTTTTGGATATAGGAAAACCAAGCTAAAAAACTAAAGAAATTCAAGTCGATCATTTGAGACTAATAATTAATTTCACGAATTAAAGTTCAATTTTACCATTAAACCTCGATTCATTTTATAGCATAAGAGTCGTGACATCAATTCAAAGTCAATTATGATACAATAAGTTACCCTAGGTATGAGCAATTAATCGAATAAGTGCCTCATGATATTACTTGAATTCAATTTCAATTAATTTGCGATTTCAATCAAGAAATTATGTGAAATTGCCCAATTTGGCCTAAAAAGTCCAATTGCATGTACCCATAATGCAAGTCTATTTTTTTTGTTAATTAAGTAATTAGGTCAATATAAAATAACCGAATTGTATTTATATGGTTTAATTAGCTTGCTTTCTTTAGAATCGGACCATTTTCCTCTAATTGAACAAGCTTTGTTTCCAATTTGATCCTTGAGGGTCTAAATTACATAAAATTTAGGACTTCAGGGGCCAAGATGCTTGAGACGTCGAATCAATCAAACTGGCATGCATTGTTCCCAGGACTGATCGGTTCGCGATACGACCTTGTTTCGAGGTGGAATTGTAGATCAAATTGGGGGGACCAATTGCAAGATTTTGGGACCGGAAATCAAACTGACTGGTCATGATACTAGGAACCGGATCAACCAACCAGTCTTGTTTGGTTTGATTTGGTCTGGTGGAATCAGTAAGTAAGCTATTTTATACCAAAAATAAATTAAACAGTGTTGCAGCTTGCTGCTTGTGGCACAGTGCATAAATACATGCGGCTTGCTGCTTGTCCCTAGGGAGTTTCCTCATCCACACAACAAGCTTTTCTCTATACTCTCTGTTATTAATGAAGTGACAGTTCATCAGCAAAGGTAAATGGCCTTTCTATTCTCTCAATCCTCCATGAAAGAGTACTTCTTCAGTAGGAGAGGGATAAGGCTTTGACTTGAGATTAAGCTGACAAGTCTTGCAATGAATGTCGGGTTAGTATCTTGAAAGGCTAATTCTCCTTTTTACCGGAAGTTCTCGCATTGACGATTTCTCATTTCCTTTCTTCCAAGGCTTGACTTGGGATACAACTTGTTGGGAGTAGGGTTTGGCTTGCCTCTTTTCACTTATTAGGAGGATAGGTTTCGTTGGTATTAGTTGAGCTTAAGAGGCTTCACTAATTGAATCCATCTATAAACCTAGATTCCAATGATCTTGTAACCAAAGCATCAGAACAAAGTTCTACAGTGACCCCTCTCAAGACTCAAGGCTCAACACCCAAGATTAGATTCTTTGTTCTTTAGCATCGAAAGCATGAATCACATCAATTCGACTACCATTTGCTACCAAACAAGTAGATCCAATTTGCTTCATATATTATAATTAGGGAAATTGGGAGGCATTAGGGTTTGTTTATCAAGAAATTTAAAAATATGTATTTAATATATATAATCAACCGGTCTAGTTTGATCGGTCTAATCGGACTAGTTCTCACATTATAACTAGGAACCAAACCGACCGGCCACCGGTTCCAAGAATGAGAATTAGGAACCGAACCACCCTCTCTGGGAATCGGCCAAAACTAGGGGGTTTGGTCAAGGAGGTTCTTAGTTCGGGCAATTCCCATTATACACCTCTAATTGGTCTAATCAATTTGACTAGCCACCGGCGAAGAGGTTGATTCGGCCCTCCACCGGTCAGCTCTTGGTGGCCGAGAACCACTAGTGAGTTTACCGTTGTGTGTTATTTTATTTTTATGCTTTTCAACTTTCCATATTTTGCAAAAATATCCATGGATTCTGTGAAATTACAAATGTACCTTTAATTAGGCCTTAATCACAAATTCTATTTAAACTTTTGATTTGGTACATCGACACCATCCGGATGATCATGTGATATATCTTGACTTAATCCATAATAAACTTAATTAGGCCATTCGATCAAGTTTTGACTATCAAATCAAACTGACGACCAAAATTTGATCTTAAAGGGGGACTAAATAAGATTTTTCCCTCCAAAACTTTGGAGGAGTATTTTTTTATTATCTGTTTTTTTAGATTTGAACAGGAATTTCTCTCTCAAAAACTCTCTCCTCTCTCTCTTTCCCATCACTTCTCTTTCCCTTTCTCTCTCTCTTGCACTCATAGATTGCTGCGTCGACCACTGCTCACGTGGAACCCCAACAAGCTGAGTACCAAGATCCACCAGCTCCTTTCTTCTCCCATTGTTGCTGCTTGGAGCCCCAATGATTGTCGGAGCTCCTCGATTAGCCCGATCAACCGATTGGACCAATCACCAACGCGAGTGCTTGTGATCCCAGTCGTCAGTTTAGCAACTGGTCGCAACAACCAACTGGCATCCCTCGACGTTGCCCCACCTTCGATCGTCTTCTTTAACCTATCTTGAAGAACCAAGTGATTGAAAAACCACTTAGCTACCACCGGAGGTCCTCCAATTGGCCAATCTCCTGTCGGTGGCTTGAACTGATTCAAAACAAATCGATTCTATCTAGCCATTGATTGGGGGCTTGATCGATGTCAATCCAATCCATCCAACCGTCCATGGCATCTCTTCAACAATCCTTGATGTTTGAGATCCATTCCATAGTTTAGGTTGTCAATCGACCGAGCTCGTTTCATTGAAATCACACAAGGGTAAACAATCAAAACTTGAATCCAATGAAACGAGATCAAGCCAATTGATTGGGGCCAGGACTCAAACCCTAGAACTATATCTCATGTTTAGATTTGTGATTTGGATGTGATGTTATGATATTTGATGATGTTGTGTTGATTGAAGCTGAGATTGAACATGATTTTACATAATCTACCTAGTTCTGCAAAAATCGCATGCTTGAAAGCGACTCTATATTAGGGCAAACCTGAGGTCCTAAATCTCGTTATTTGTCTCAAGCTTCAATTTTATTTATTATGGGCCTTAAATGGAGTTTGTTTGATACCTAAAGTGCATCTTGGAAGTTGGATGATTTTGCTAGATTTTCATGATATTATGGTATTTTGGTTTTCAAACATTTTTTTTTCTAACTTTCTATTGATTTTTGTGTTGAGATTTTGGAGATGGTTTCTCCACGGAAATTGTACAAAATTGTGTTGGTATAACATATTTTTTTTCTAGAATTTTTTAAGCAAATCTGATTAGGCTAAATATCATAATAACGTCACTATGTTGTTCTGTCCTGTTTGAGTTTGTAACACCCTGGGTTCGTCAATCTATACATATTATCCACTTTGAGCCCATTGGACCCTCATAGTTTTGTTCCTTTAGGCTTCACCCAAAAAATGTGTATGTATAGATAGAGAACCCAGAACCTTATAAGCCAGTCCAAGACTCCCCCTAGGCAATCTAGGACAAGAGACGCACCCCCTCCTTGTGCATGTCCAGGACCGAGGTGCGGATGCACTACTGTCCCTCCTTCCCACGCACTACCGCTTGGGTTGTCACACTTTTCACCACCCCTTAGGAGCACACCATCCTCACTGTAGCCCCATATGTGGTCGAGAGTCGGTTTTGATACTACCTGTAACAACCTAAATTCATCACTATACACATATTATCCACTTTGAACCCCATTGGACCTTCACATTTTTGTTTTTATGGGCTTCATCTAAAAAATGCATATATACAGATAGAGAACCTAGAATTAATCTAGTTCAAGACTTTCCTAAGGCAACGTGGGATAAGAGACGTGTTCCCTCCTTGCAAACGTCTAGAGACCGAGGCGTGGAAGCACCACCATCCCTCCTCCTCAGGCATCACCGCTTGGGCTTACACACTCTCCACCCTTTAGCGATGTGAAATAGGAGACATGCACTTAGCCTTATTGGTGTACTGTCGAGACGCAACCTCCTTGCCATCCCTCTATACCGTCATGAGTATAAATTGTTACATTCTCCACCCTTTAAGGCACAACACCCTCGCTATGGTCCCACACGTTGCAAGAGTTGGCTCAAATACTACATGATGTCAAACTACAAATCCTATAGAGATAGGGATGACACGACTGTCTTTCCACCTGAAGGACACAGTCTCAAATCGCCAAAATCTAAGTCCCCCACAATAACACTTTCTCTTTAATGGCCTCTAAAGGACCCAAAAAGATTGAAAAAGAGAGGGGTGAGTAACCACAAGCTCAATGAATAGTATATATCTTCTAAGCATAACTAGTAGTTCATAATCCAACTCATTAATATACATATCAAATTAAGTACATTCATTTCAACAAAGTTTTGTACATGTTAGAAATACACATTTAAATCTATTGTCATGATTCAAATATCAATGATCAGGTCAATCCAATCTTTCACTTAATATCAAATTATATTATGACAGAATGCCTTGTGATAATGCGATCAAGATTACCATTTTAGCAATGTCTCTACTTGTAAAACCATTGGCTCAATCAAAAGGATATCTTAAACTTGATATGCATACCCACAGCTCCTCCATAGGTTCACAACGATATTGAGCACCAAACTCACATCCTTCAATATCTAGAAATTCAATTTATAATCAATCTCATGATCTTCAATGTATTTTATAAACCAATCATATAAATTTTCGTAATTCAATCCATAAAATAAAATATACTTCACAAGACATTTTTCATAACATTTCGAAATCCATTTCATAAACCCTCGACATTTCAAGCGCCTTTCACAGAAGGTTTTTCAAATCATTATAGACTCATTGCATAAGCTAATTCGTAACACACACGCACATAGACACACAGACACACAGACACAGACACAGACACAGACACACAGACACAGACACACACACACGAGACACACACACACACACACACACACACGCGCGCACCGCACGCATGTACACAGACACACGAACACACACAGACACACACGAACACGGAGACACGAGACACGAGACACGAGACACGGAGACACGGGGAACACGCACACGGACAGACACACGTATTACACGTACACACACGAGACACACACACACACACACACATACACATACACACACACACACACACACACACACACACACACACACACACACACACACACACACACACACACACACACACACCATTCTCGAACAATTTCAAAATTCAAACCATTCTCGAACAATTTCAAAATTTCTTTCACAAATCATATTTACGACAAAATATCTTTCATAAAATCTTTCGCCAATACGAAAATGTAATAATTGGCTGATCTAGATTTTTATGCAATAAACATACTCCTTCGTTACTTATAATATCTCAAATCTCTACCATTTTCAAGATATAAGTTCACAAATTCGTAGAACATATAACAACATTCACCTAGATATGCCCCAAACCAAATAACAATGCTCAGTCGATCCAACGAACTCACATTCTTATAGTATAAGTGAGAAATAGTATCAAAACCAAGTAAAATGTTATCTCAACTACACTTGGCTAAACTAAACTTAAACGCCAACAAAATAACTTTTACGCGTCAACAAATTGCTCATCTGAAACAATTATTTAAATCAAAACTCAACACGGAACTTGGTCTTAGAACCCTAAAATCTCGCTTCGACAAAACCATTGCATCAAAATTACTCTTGTCAAAACCCACGGCTCTACAATGCCATAATTCATCATTTCCACGAAAACCCAAAACTTCACAACCCAAAAATCAGACTTCACGGCTCAATTTCCACATAACTTCAAAATTTTCCCCTATTTTGGAAAACTACCTTGATTGGATGAATGAGGAGCGCAAGTAGTTACTGGGCGTTGTGTTACATAGTCAAGTTGGTAAACTTAAGCCCTTTCTCTTCTCCCCTTTACTTTCTTCTTCCTTTTCTTTCTCGAATTGTTTCGAGCTCAGTCCCATGCTCACTTGTTTTGCTTTTGACTTTTCAACCCTCTTTCTTCTTCTTTGTTTTTTTATTTTTTTACTTTTTTTATTTTATCTTTGTTGACTTTGTTGACCAATGCTATTACAAGTCCAACTCATATTTTCTTTGAAATGAGGTGATGAACTTGTTTGATTGGATTTCCATCCTTCACATAAGTTGTAGTATATATCATAAGCTTTCTAACTAATATAATTTGCACCAAATGATTGTTGTTTATTAGGTCAATCACTTGTGTGAAGAGATGTTCGAACTGCTGCATTTTGTGACGTTGATGACATTATCTTGCTTTCTCATTTTCGTGTAGGCTTTTGTAAATCAAACTAGACTTTGGAGTCATCACAAAAAAATAATCGCGACATTGCATTTTATATGTAGGAATTTTTGTAGAACTTTCACATGTCATTAGATTATTGGAAACGATTTATATTCTATATAACCCTTGCTGCATTTGACTGATCATGTATCCGTAAAAACGTTTTCGTTTGAGCTCCTTGAAAGCGAAACTAGTGTATGATGTCTTCTAGACATATTTAGAGCATAGCACAAGCTTCGTAATGATGTATGGCATGCCTCACTTGAAGATGATTTCCTATATGAAAACCATTCACCAAGTTGACATGTCACAACCGAAATTATTGTGCATTTTGTCATGAGTGTTCTTTATGGTAAGTCGCCTGTCAATGTCAATGAACTTGTGTGACCTTTTGTACATCGATTTAGGGCTAAATGTCTTAACCAAACTTGATCATCACATTTAGCCCTACATTATGTTTGAATTGTACAATTTTCATGTATTGTTTAAGTAGCTTAACAAGCCAATTATCATGCATCATGCTCTGCCGTTCTTATGACTGATTTGCACACTTTTGCAATTGTCACTGTTTGACCATGAATTCGACCCTAACTAAACTTGACGTCTGTTAGAAAGTCTTATGGAACATCCTAATCTTTCTAATGACACTAAATTTGCATCATTTGATTTGTTTTCCATTTTTGCAAAGTTTGCCTTGAAATCTGCTATGAGTAAAATTCGGAATGCTCATTCTGCCTTTGTTGAGTCAGAACTTTTTATTTTTTCAATGGATTTTTCAGTAAGCATTTTGAGATCGAGTCGTTAATGAAACTTTTTTGTCTTTCTCATGTCTATATCGTGGTGAAATTTCAGAATTTTTAGACATCATCTACCAGGAAAAATTATTGTTGATTTGCCATGATGTCTAGCTACCTTTCTCTGTTTCCAATGTGATGCTACGTGTTCTTGAATTTTTATAAATTCATATGTAGCTCATCTTAAGAAACTTCCTTCAAATCTAATCTAAATCCCCCCAAAAAGGGAAAATATATGTGCTTGCTTTGGATAGAAAACACTACTTTGCTTGGAGACCAGGTTCTCGATTTCTTGTTTGACCTTCAATTACGTGGCATGTGATTAGCATCCGAGCCCTCGTAAAAAGGGGGGAAAAAGAGAGAAGAAAAGTAATTAATAATGACCACTGGGAGTCAAGCTTCTGGTAGATTTTTCAAATGCTTTTGGGCCAAGGATTTTACCATCAAACACGGTTGCAAAATTATTTATTAGGTATAGTTATTTCGAATTTGATACAACACTTGCCAAAGGCTTTTTACACCGTCTCGTTGGACATAATATGAGTCCCAAGTTTTTCCTTCCTCCATAACAAGTCTTGCTAGCAAAGGAGAGACTCCGTCCTTTTGAGAAATTATTCATTGTACTTGTCCTAAATTGAATATTCTACTGCCACATGAGACTGTTGAGGTTGTTCTTGGTTGGTGGTTAGTTTATAAGTGTGAGGGAAAGTCTCACCTCTTGAACTAACATTTTGATTGAGAGAGGTCTAAAACTACTCAACACTAGTATCCAACAAATTTGGACCCATCAATTATATGAGAGAGTTATGAGGTATTGTGCCTCTGAACTAGGCTTGATATGTGAACAGAAGATTATTGAGGTGGTCCAGAAACACCTAATATAGATGCATCATTTTCAATAATCTATATTCGATTCATTATGTGTGCTATACTCATCCTAGCATTGAGCGGTGAATACTTTTTTCTTCATTTTATTTTGGTCCTTCTATTTTTCCTCTCATTTTAATTCGGGTCATGGTCAAGAAGCTTCTTGGCCAACATGCACATGGCTATGTATGGGCCATGGCTATATAAACACGACACCACAAAATCGCCCTTGCCCGACATTATCATCACATTAAGGTCTCTCTCTCTCTCTCTCTCTCTCTCTCACGCACACACGGAGACACGCAGACCCACGTACGGACAAACAAATACGCACACAAAGAAGAAGAAAACATGGAGGTATCAATCCAGTCAGTTGCAGTAGCGACGGTTCTGGCCGTCCTGACCACATGGGCATGGAGGGTGGTGAACTCGGTGTGGTTGGGCCGAAGAGGCCGGGAGGCTCTTGAGATAGCAAGGCCTTTCCGGCAGACCCTACACCTTCCTGTTCGATGACCTCAAGGAGAACTCACGGTTGCTCAAGGAAGCCAACTCCAAGCCTATCACCATCTTCGACGACATCAAGCCCCGTCTCTTGCCCTTCTTGCATCAATCCTCCCAAACCTATGGTATGCACATCTTCATGTTATCACTCTTTGTGGCACTAATATATTCCTATTCATTAACACTCGCTTGGTTTCGTCGATTGGTCGATGCTATTTCTGATGGAGTTTCAAAACATTGAATTTATTGTCCTTTCTATTAATTAAATTAATGCTTCCCCGTTTTGAGTTTTGGCAACCAAAGATGTTAATACATCTCAAGTCCTTTAAATATGCTTATTTCGATATACAAGGGATATCTTACTCTACAAAAGTGAACATCAAATAAAACTTCCATGCGACCATGTCGTTTGACATATATTTGCACAACACAACATGAATTTCTGGGGATAATTACAAAAAAAGAAGAAGTTCTAAACGTGTTATAAATATGCCAATTTAGTTTTATATTTTTCAATTTTGTCAATATAATCTTAAATATTTTGACAATTTGCCAACACAGTCATTTTGGTCGATGTAGACATGGGTCATCCTAAATTTTTGCAGTTTTTAATAATTTTTATATTTTTTTTTTCCGTGGCAATACCCATGCCAGCCTTAGGCAGGGGTGTCTGGGCCTTACACACGAAGACCGAAACAGGGGCGTCCCGAGTGGCGACTACAGGCACCAGTACGGCACCTTCCAAGGCGTCGCCAACTACCCGCTGCACTAGCAGCCGGCGATCGGCTACCCCAGCCGGCTCCTCCGCCGGGCGCCACCGATCCCCCGCCCCCGCCCACTATTACCATCATGGGTATCACAACGTCCCAGGTACAAAGTCGCTTCCTTTGGAATCGCTTGCTAGCAGAGTTAACTTCAGGATGTAAACGGGCTGTCGGTGAAAGTTCGATTCAGGGATCATTTTTTTTTCCGTTGATCCTGGAATTTGGTCGTGGTGCATTTGAAATTTCTGTGTGATCATGATGGAATGCTTCTAGGGAATCTTGGGATTTTGATTTTGTCTTATGAACTGCCAATATGCTCACCTCTGTCTATTCACTCTAGCATGGAATGATGTATTAATGGATATGGTTTATCCGGTGGGTTTAGTTTTTTGGCGAAAGGTTCAGCATCCTCATCTTTTGAGACATTGGATGTATGGGGGCGTGGGAGAGGAGTCCATGGAAGATGTTGAAATTATGTGAAATTAATCGGACCAGCACGTTTGTCCTCGTTTTGTTGACTCCTTTGAACGTGGCCTCTTTAGCTGTCAATCATGCTCATACAGAGGAGAATCATATGTTTTGCCCGATGTGTTGTCCCAGGGTTCTCAGAGTTTAAGTCAGATAAAATGCGGAAGCCACTGGTGTCTCGAGTAAAATGCTGTCTACAGAGTATAAATATGGCTCCACCTA
Organism: Eucalyptus grandis; assembly: GCF_016545825.1. NCBI lineage: Eukaryota > Viridiplantae > Streptophyta > Magnoliopsida > Myrtales > Myrtaceae > Eucalyptus > Eucalyptus grandis. The sequence goes on from NC_052612.1 coordinate 31,033,741, forward strand.
TGTGTTCACCTTATTTTGAAGTCATAAGTGCTCAGATGCGTTTCCAGTTGTGAATTACGTCTAGATAGGAGCAGCAAGAGGAAGATGAGTAATTTTAGCCAGCAAATACTGTGACTGATGGGGTTTTCTTCACCGTAGGTGGTGAAATGATCTATTGTATCCTTTTAAACTTGATCAGATTCTGTAGGACTCAAAAATTGGAAAATGTGTCTCTGAAACCTTTTCTCCTCGGTCCTCTTTTCACCTTTCTCGAATAGATAACTTACGGGAACATTGAGAACTAAGTATGCCCATATTGATGATTTTACTGATTGCCCTGACGAAACAAAAATGATTGATGATCTTCATTCTGTATGCTTTGCAACATTTTACTGGGGGAGATTTCATTTCACGGAAAAAATTCAGGTTATGCTGTTGCTGAAGGAAGACCAGTAAGAGAATCACGGCTGCCTTGCTGTGGTATTGGAGTTGGATGGTTTCTGTAAGTTACTTTCTTTACTCGTGGGTTGGATTTCATGTATTGGCTGGCGCATAGCCAACTGCGAAGCATGATGGAGTCAACAGTCCCTATAACTACAAGGACTGCGTGACAATTCTTGAGCCTGGATGTAGCAGATTCTTATGCTTCATGAGTTCAACATTTGTATATTTTGTGATTCTTATTGGTACCTGGCCTTCAAGTTTGAAACCAGAGAAATCCCATGTGATGGTTCTTTTACCGAAATCTGAGCCTTATATTCATCATAATTTCCATAACTTTATGATCATCAGCTAATTTAGGATGTCTGCTTTGTTGAAGGTTTATCCTTGGCTTCTTCCTTGGTGCCATCCCTTGGTACATTGGACTACTTCTTCTTGTCTGTGGAAGGATAGACTACCGGGAAAAGCCTGGATATATTGCTTCTACAATTGCTGTAAGTCTCTATCTTTCTTCTTTCACAAAAATAGCTACATTCGCTTGTTTGTTACTTCCAGGTAATTTATATGTTCATGCCCCTACCCTCTGGTGCGTGCTTACGCACTCAGGTGTGCATACTGGCACCTATAGTCGTCTGCCTTTGTTGTACTCTGTAGAATTAATATCGTCATTCGTCTTACTATGTACCTCTTCCATCAGAGCAGTTCAGTAATACATCACATAAGTTATTGACTTCTCTCCCTTGTCCAAAAACGTGTCTCATGTACAGCTGTATATATGGTTCTTTCTATCCCGAATATACCACATAACACGTTAATTGAGGAAGCCTCTACTGTCTTCTAGCTTATCATTGTCCGGCCCTCTAATGACTTCTTATTCCTGGCAATGCCTATGTTAGTTTATCCTCTAAAATGAAATCCATGTTCCCTGTTGATATGGAACTTCAGGACTGCAGAGTAGATGCTTTTCTATATGATTCTCTTGAGTAGGGAAAAAGTTTGTCTGGCACATTCCTTCATATAGATCTTTTGTATGCATCTCTAAACCTCTGTATTTATGAGCCATTTTGAATCCTGGCCTTTGCTTTTCATTACATCCCTCTCTTACATGTACATGTTCGATTCATTTGTGATGGACAAAAACTGAAAATTCCTGCAATGTCCATACGCAGGCAATCCTGGCAACAATTGCAATTGTCCTTGGTGTCACGAGAGAAGCCGATGATTGTTAACATCATAGCAAATGGCCTTAATAGGTATCTGAAAATGGCATGGTTCATGCGATCTAGCTGGTGACTACATGAACAGATGGGGCCATCACGTTATCAACTGTAATTAATCACAATTTTCCTTCTGTCAGGTGAGCAAGGAAAACAGCGTGATTGTTTTGGTCCGAGAAATCCATGTTTTGGAATTATTCCTAGTTTTCAAGGATCGTTTTGTGGAATTAAGAACAAGGTTCTCCTGTCTATATTTATGCAAGAACGGAAGTCTAAGACTCTCGACTCAATTGTACATTTCATCAAAAGAAAATGGCGATACCATTTTAGTTTCGGTCAAATCATCCTTCATCAAATTGGAAGAATTAGGCCTTGTTTGTTAGAAAGGAATCGGTTTGGAATGTAATTGTTACTTGGAGATGCGATTTTATTTTCTTTGTTCTCGGGAAAGATGTGGAGTGCTCCTCCATCGAACAAGGAGAATAGCCAGTCCATGGCTCCGCTTATGGTGTGGCCAAGATGGCTGTTAAATAATGACTAGAGTTTAAGTGTTTGTAAAAACACGATTCACTAGATTTTTAAAGATTTAAAAAAGAGAAAAAATAGAGACAAATTTTCAGAAGCCGAATTATTTTCGTGGGCCCAAGTCAAGACTTTTGACTTCTTGGGCACACACACATGCGTACAAAATTCCAAGGCAGCGTTATTATTTCGTTTCTTTTAGCAGATGAAGTTAAAAAAGGGAAGCTTCTGCACGTAAAGCTAAAAGAGGTGGGCTCAGGTCAAAGTTTTGACCTTTTGGGCACACGTATAAAATAGATTAGTACGTCTTTATTCCTTTGGTGAGGGCTGCTGGAACCCCACGTGGACCTGCTGCCGCACAACGTCAAGTGAAGCCACCCACGCTCCCACGCGATTAAGAAAATGAGTTCTTTTTCGATGTTTTGTTTTGAGTTTGAACGCGTGGTAGCTTTACGCCGTGAGTTTATATTTAAGTAAGTTATTTATTTATAAATATTTTGGGTTGGGGTTAAATTTAGGTATTGAAAACACTTGAGCGTGTGAGTGATTATAAACTCTAATTTCGATTATAGTGGATTATTCTTTTGAATTTCTCTTCATGGACGTAAGATCGATACTCGGCGAATCACGTAAATTTATGGTGTCCTTATTATTTCTCATTTATTTCTCTGGCGATTTCGCGTTGACGTAAATTGTAAGATCTTGTCATTTTCACGTATTATATTCTAACAATAGCCAATCCATTCATTGGGGCAAAATAATAAGAAAATTAATTACATACAATGATTTTGAGTATACCCTTTATTTTTGTTGTCTCACATTATCCATTTTAAAGACATTTTAACATGTTCCAATCCAAAATATGCAAGCACAAGAAAAGGAATCGCTATGTTCTTTCTAAATTAATTTTTCCGAGCAAATGCAGGAATTGCAATGCGTATGTCATTTCAGTTTCTCGTTTCGTTTTCTTCCATGCCTTCCTTTGTTTCATTTCTCAGTCATTCCAAGTCATCAGTTATGGGATAGTATGTGAGCATAGATGTTTTCTTGAGAGGAGACAAAAAAAAAAAAAAAAAAATAGGAAATTTGCGGTTTTAGATGTTGTTGCTCCATGAAACTTAATCATGAAGTTATGGTCCGTGGATGCAAAATGAAAGAGCCTTATCTGTTTGGCCACCGAGGAGTCAAGATCACCTTGCTTTCCAAGCAAACAGCATTCTTTTTTCTTTTCTTTTTTTGGGTCGAAGTAGCAAATGCTAATCGAAAAGACGCTTTTCTAGAAGTCCAAGACATGGTGATTATAAATTGTCGTCGAACCGCTTTTAACAAGGCGTCGTTGACTACGTCTGCCTTTTCGGCCAAATGCCAGCACGCGCTCCTGCATACGTAGGGGATGACGTTTTACTGGGGAATTTGTCGGCATTCGAGATTTTAACTCCATTCGTCTTTCTTGCCGGCCAGGATACATGATTTGATGCGTCTGAGTTAAATTGCACTGCCTTTCCGGTTTTATATCCATTCCGTCGGCCATCTCCAAACAGCTTTTGTCAAAAGCCAAGAAAAAGCTTGAAAACAATAATTTAAAAATATTTACATAATTCTTTTTAGGATTTATAAACATTCAAAATAATGAAATGAAATGACGTGGAGTGTTTTCTTTTTTCTTTTTTTTTTTTTCAAATCTTGCCACCTTGCACCTATCCTTTTGGCCTTAAAACGTAGGGGATGACGTTTTACACGGGAAATTGTCAGTGTTTAAGATTTTGACTCGATGTGTCTTTCTTATTCGTCACGAGACATGATTTGATGCGTCACAGCTAAATCACACAATATCTCCGGTTTTATATCCATTTGGTGGGCCATCTCCAAATAACTTTCGTCAAAACCCAAGAAAAAGCTTGAAAACAAGAATTTCAAAAATATTTACATAATTTTTTAGGATTTTATGAACATTAAAATTAACGAAATGAAATGATTAGGAGTGGTTTTTATTTTTTTTTTTTTTCAATTCATGCCACCTCGCACCTACCATTTTAGCCTTTATATAATGTAGAATGCTTGAAAACTTCAAAAATTGCTTTACACTGATGTGTCAAGGCACATGTAATTCTTCCACAATTATTTAAAATATATATTAGAATTTTAAATTTTAACGGAAAAGTAAGAAAAAGTTACTTTTAACTTGTTAGAATTCGCAATGAACAAATTCTAATATATTCATACATTTCAAGGAAAAATAAACAGCAATGGATCTTTTTTCAATTCTTGTACCATAACTTGATAAATGTCCTTACTATCTATAGTGATGGTTGAATGGCATGAGTTGATGTTTCTAGAACATAAGCTCGTGAGTTCAAGCATATGCTCATTAGTAATTTGAGTGTTATGCTGGGGAGTTGAGGTAAAAGGACTCGCCCACCTTAACTTGTCACAAGTGGTGCTTAGTGAAGATTCCTTCACAATCTTCAACCTAGAATTTTTTAATAGGTGCCATAATAATGTCCGGAGAAAGTATCCTAATGATTGTGCTTCTCGACTTATTTGGGACTCTATATGAAATGGTTCAAATATATGGAAAGTTATCTCTAATCTTATAGAACGATGCAAAACACTTTGCTTAGGCAATGTGTGAAATAATTGAAGCTCTCACTTTTCAATATCTTATAATCTTGATTTTATATCGAATGATGCTTATATAGAATGATCAAGGCATTCGTATTAGGCCTCCTTTTATGCGAAAAAAGAGCGATAACTAACGTAATACGTGGTCCATCCATAATTTGGAATGGTCACGATTCAACCATTTTATGTAGCAAGTAATGTTAGAGATACCAAAATTCGTATGCTAAATAAATCTATGAAATTACACAGAAAATGATAAGTGATTATTTAAGTTAGTGGATTCGTTTAAGCACTTTGAAATTTTATTGGACATTAACAAGGAAAACGATGGTTAGTTTTGGTAATAGGGAGTTTGTCATTTATTACACCAATGGTAGGTGTAATCTACATTTCAAGTTTTCAACACACAAAACTTAATTACAAGTCACAAAATAGATAATTGCTTCGTCCCGTAATCAAATGTACTCATAATTTTGGTCAGGCTGGCTATGAAAATCAAGTCTAACTCCCCCCAAAAAAGGAAAAAGACTCCTTTGCAGTTCTCTTCGCAATATATGTGCTTGCTTTGGATAGAAACACTAGTTTGCCTTGAAAATTACAAAAAAAGTCTTAAATATATTGCAATTATGCCAATTCAGTCATAAATTTATTTTTTTAACCAATTGAGTCTTAAACCTTTTACAATTATTCTCGACCAGTCCATCCAACCAAAATTGGCCGGCCGAAGCTAGCTAGCACCCACGACCTTTTTTAATAATATTTTATCTTTTGAAATATTTTATTATGTTTTTTTAATCTTTCTTTCCTTTTTTTCTCCTTTTTTTCCCTTCTCTCTCTCCCTCCTTCCTCCTCCTCTCCTCCTCCCTCCTTCTTCATTTGGCTCCGGTGATCCACCAGAGGGGAGGGCTAGCCGATCGCCCCGGATTGAGGCGGGCGAGCTAGCTCGCCTCACCGTCGCTAGGTGAGGGCAAGCTTGCCTAGCCACCGGTAGGGCTCGCCCTTGCCAGATTTGGTGAGGGGGTCTTGCCGTCACTTTGGGTTTGGCGAGGCGAGCCCCGCCGGATTTGGTGAGGGCTCACCTCACCAGCTCGTGAGCTCGCACGGCGATGGCGGAGCGAGCTCTCGTCGGAGTTGGCGAGGGCTAGCCTCGTGGTCGCCGGGCAAGGTGAGCCCTTGCCAAATCCTACAAGGGGGCTTGTCGTGTCTAGCAAGGCCCTCCTCACCGAATATGGCGAGGGCTCTCCTCACTTGACGACCGCGAGGTGAGCCTCGCCAACTCCAACGATGGCTCGCTCCACCGTCGCTCGGTGCGAGCTCATCGACTAGTGAGGTGAGCCCACTGGATCACCTCAGTCCAGTGATCGGAGGAGGGAGGAAGAAGGAAAAGAGAGAAGGAAAAAAATAAAAAAGATAAAAAAAGAAAAAAAAAGATTAAAAAAATTAATAAAATATTTCAAAAAAATTATTAAAAAAGGTTGCGGCGTCGGTCGACTGAATTGGTCGAAAAAATAAATTTAGGACTGAATTAGCATAATTGTAATAGGTTTAGGACATTTTTGGTAATTTTCCCTGGAGGTCAAGTTCTCCATTTTTTCTTTTACCTTCAATTACATGGCATGTGATCAACATCAAGGGGGAAAAAGAGAGAAGAAAAGCAATTGATAACAAACGCTTATTTCTCATAGATTTTTTTCCAAATGCCTCTAGGCTAAGGATATTAGCATCTATTATATTATCATGAGGTCATCGAAGGTCATGTTGAGATTGGATGGCCTTCATATGAGAATAATCTATCAATTATGATGAATGGACATTTTCACCATTTACTAATCAATTTTTTGAAAGTCGAATATGTGGATAAATTTGGAAAGACATATAGGCACTTGACAATATTGATATGCAACATATTTAACAGATCACAGTCATATTCAATAAAGTGAAGTCAAAGGCCATATGGGGGGATGCAACGTGGAAATAGGCGGTTTGGCAACTTCAAAGAGTCTTACCTTGAAATCGACAAGGATGAGTCGGATGGAAAGAACAATGAAATTACAAGAACTTCTGGAAGGAATCTAACCTTGTCTAGTGATTTGCTGTCATGGCAATCCCTATGGACCTATACTAAAAAGAAAAAAAAAAACTTGTCTCCAATGGCATGGGATTTTCTTAGAATATGTGCAATACAGTAACTTATTTCCAAGAACATGGCGATATTAATTAAGGAAGTTATAGTAGAGATCATGCTAAAAACACTTCAGGAGAAGCTCTTCTATATGCTTTTGCAAAAATGAAGTTAACCAACGTAATCGATGCACTTAGATACCGCATGAACAAGGAACTCGCATGGATAACAATGACTCCTTGCCTTATCTTCGCCTCTATCCCCATAACGAGCCAAAGTTGCAGCCAGAGAGCGAACAAAAGCTAGAAAACAATCGAAACGACAACCTGTTGCTCTATTCGCAACCGTTCAAGTTGATGTTATATGTACATTATGAGATGATAAACTGCAGATAGTCAAACAATATTGCAATTTTTTTTATTAGGCATAAGTATTTCAAATTTGATACAACACTTGTCAAAGTCTTTTTACACCATCATGATGAACAAGATGTGAATCCCGGGTTTTTCCTTTCTCCAATAACACGCCTTGCCAGCAAAGGAGAGATTATTTTCAATAATCTGTATATGATTTAATACGTGTGCTATACTCATCCTCGCATTTTGAGCGGTGAATAGGCTTTTCTTCTCTTTATTTTGGGTTTCTTTCTTTTTTTCTTTCATTTTTGATTCCAACTCTGGTCACGGTCAAGAAGCTTCTTGGCCAACACCCACGGCTATGTATGTGCTACGGCTATATAAACACGACACCACACAATCGCCCTTGCCCAACATCAAACCATTGAAGTCTCTCTCACAGCATATAGACAAATAGATACAAACACGCAGAAGAAAAGATGGAGGCATCGATCCAGTCGATTGCGCTAGCAACGGTTCTAGCCGTTCTGACCACATGGGCATGGAGGGTGGTGAACTTGGTGTGGCTGAGGCCGAAAAGGCTCGAGAGGCTCCTGAGACAGCAGGGCCTCTCCGGCAAACCCTACACCTTCCTGTTCGGTGACCTCAAGGAGAACTCGCGGTTGCTCACAGAGGCCAACTCCAAGCCCATCGCCATCTCCGACGACATCAAGCCTCGTCTCTTCCCTTTCTTGCATCAATCCTCCCAAACATATGGTATGCACTTCTTCATAGTATTACTCCGTGTGGCACTTATATTTTCCTTTTAATTAACACTCGCTTGGTTTCGTCCTTTGGTCGAAGCTGTTGCTGATGGAGTTTCAGAACATTTGAATATACTATTCTTTATCTTGAAATTCATACTTCCCCGTTTTGCGTTTTTGCGACCAAAGATGTTAATGCATCTCAATTCCTTTAAATAATTGCTTATTTTGATATGCACACAATAAGGACATCTTACCTTACAAAAGCGACATTAAATAAAACTTGCATGTGACCGTGTCGTGTGACAGCAGACCATGTATTTCATTTGGCGCCGTGGCTCTTACCAAGTGCATTGCAGGCAAAGACTCGTTCATGTGGATAGGACCAACACCGAGAGTGCGCATAACGAACCCCGAACAACTAAAGGAGATCTTCTCCAACATAAACGACTATCCCAAGCCAGCCTCCAATCCCCTGGTGAAGTTGCTCGTGGATGGACTCGCGAATCACGAGGGCGAGAAATGGGTACGGCACAGAAAGATCATCAATCCAGCATTCCACATGGAGAAGTTGAAGGTACATGAAACTATTCCCTGGTCAACTGAATTGAACCACACACATTGATGCCTCAGGATTTCTCTTTTAAATCCTCCTTTGCTTTGGTCTGTTCCTTTTGCAGCTTATGTTGCCCGCATTTTATTCAAGTTGCGCTGAGATGGTTGGTAGATGGGAAAAATTGGTATCAGTAGAGAGATCCTGTGAGATCGACGCGTGGGTCGACCTTCAAAATTTGACCCGTGAGGTGCTCTCTCGAACAGCGTTTGGCAGTAGCCTCGAAGAAGGCAAAAGGATTTGCGAACTTCAGGGGGAACAAGCCCAGCTCACGATAATAGCCTTTCAATCGGTCTACATCCCTGGCTGGAGGTAAAATCGTTCATCATCCATAAGTTAATTGAATCTAAATGAGCTTATGGCTTACAATCATGACATTCTAAAAAAAGTCTGACTATTTGATTCAATGTTTCGCAGGTTTGTGCCAACTAAGATGAACAGGAGGATGAAGAGCATAGATAAGGAAGTGCGGGCTCTGCTCATGGACATTATCCGCAGAAGAGAGAAAGCAATAAGGGAAGGGGAAGCTGCTGGCGATGATCTGCTGGGGCTGTTGCTGGAGTCAAACATGAAGGAGAATGTCGGGATGAGCCTTCACGATGTGATCGAGGAGTGCAAGCTTTTCTACTTCGCCGGACAAGAGACCACTTCGGTCTTGCTGGTTTGGACCATGGTCTTGTTGAGTGTGCACTCGGATTGGCAAGCACGAGCTAGGGAGGAGGTCCTCCGAATCTTCGGAAGCGGAAAACCTGACCCTGACGGCTTAAGCCACCTCAAGATTGTAAGTTCAAAGCTCTTTTCCTCTTTTGTTGAGAATGGGACTCATAATAGGTCCGATCTGGAGAGTTCTTCACGAGCATCTTTTATCACATAACGCATGATAATCATTCTATAATTACTGGATGCAATTTTCTGATCCTTAGTAGATGAAATGTTTGTTTAAATATAATGTTATCCTATGAAGATGAACACGACAATGAAGTGACAGGACAATTTCTTTGCACACTTGAATTGAACTTGGATTTCCTCTCGACACAAGAACCTGATTTTTTGGACAATAGCCTCCAGCCCCTTTTTCTGGATAAATTACAATATATTTCCATCTCTTCGAGGATATTGATATCATTCCAGCATCGTGATCGTTCATAGATGCTCCTACATGCGCATCTCTACCATATGAATTCTTCTAAGGATTTGTCGCGATCAGGTCACAATGATCTTAAATGAGGTGTTGAGGCTATATCCACCGGCGACTGATCTGGTTCGGGAGGTTCTTAAGGAAACAAAACTCGGGAAGCTGACCATACCCACGGGAGTCCAGCTCTCAATGCCGACACTCCTCATCCACCATGATAAAGAACTTTGGGGCGAGGACGCCGAGGAGTTCAAGCCAGAGAGGTTTGCCGAGGAGTGTCCAAGGCCACCAAAACCAAGTCTCCTTTTTCCGTTCGGATGGGGCCCTCGTATATGCATCGGCCAAAACTTCGCTTTGATAGAGGCAAAGATGGCGCTCGCCATGATTCTTCAGCAGTTCACGTTTGAGCTCTCTCCATCTTATGCGCATGCTCCTTCTAATGTCATCACCCTCCAGCCACGATATGGTGTTCAGGTCATCTTGCGCAAGGCAAACTAAAAGTTACAGATCAGGGTGACATGTAGTGTAGACAAATACGTGGATAGATATAATGTCGCACTACACCGTTTTCGAAGTTTGTACGTTGTTGTTTAAGAACAGACATTTAGTGGTTGTAAACGTAATCAAATGGCCTCTTAACTAAGTGACCGGTTAGTTTAGTTTAATAACAGCAAGGCGCTGGATGTATCCGAATCTTCCTCTCAGAAAAACCCCAGTAGAAGATAAGCTATACCTTTTCCTAGTGCTATAATAAACCCATTTATTTCTATTCAGATACTGATCTGGCCAATGACCAGTAAAGATGGCTTTATTGTTTCTATTCTTCAGATTTTAACGTGCACTAAAGGATACAAAAATTGAACCACATTTCTCCACAAAGGAGAAGAACCACACCAGTTTTATTTGTGCCAGAGACCTTCAACTGCTTGGTCCAAAGCAAATGGAGCCATTGCCGTTAGTGAAAGTTTCATTCGGGGATCATTTTTTCGTTGATCCTGGAATTTGGTCGTGCTGCATTGGAATTTATGTGAGATCTTGATGAAATGCTTGTAGGGAATCTTGGGATTTTAATTTTGTCTTACGAACTGCTATCTTTACTAATTCGCTCTAGCATGGGATGATGTGTTGACGGATATTTCTTTAACAAAAAAAGAAGTCATTTTCCATTTCTTTCTTTTGCCTTGTCATTTTCAAATAATTTCCTATTCACTTCCATCGAAAACCCCAAAAGTTAAACGGTTGACTTTTATGTTAACTTTTGGTTAATCCATTGATCAAAAGTCAATCTCGAATCAAGAGTTAGCTTTTTACATAAAAAGATTGTAAATGATTCTAATTTCACTCTAGCCAAGTTAATTTTCAGAAATTTCAAAGATTTAACCCAAAATCAACATTTCAGAAAAAGTCACTCACATAGTTGATTTTTTGGTCAAATTTTCGACCAAAAAATTGAAAATTAAAAAATCCACAAAAATTTTCCATTTTAGTTTCAATTTGACTTTAGAGTCAAATTCAGCTAGAAATAAAATTAGTTTTGTTCTAGTCAAAATTAGACCTAGTTCCTTTTACAACATTTGATTTAAGGATAATTACTCATTCACCCGTTCATTCAGTTTCGGGAACGGTCTTGTTAAAATGCCCTAATTAAGGAGTCCAAATCAATTTTTATGATTTGTGAATGAACATTTTCATTGTGCTCATTTTCTTGAGACAAGTCCGAATCCGGGGTCCATCTTAGGAGATTCATTTGGGAACTTTTCAATTAGAGGAATTCAACCTTCTTGAATATAGGAAAACCAAGCTAATAAACTAAAGAAATTCAAGTTGATCCATTTGAGACTCAAATTTAATTTCGCGAATTAAGGTTCAATTTTACCATTAAACCTCGATTCATTTTTGGCATAAGAGTCGTGACATCAATTCAAAGTCAATTAAGATACAATAGGTTACACTAGGTATGAGCAATTAATTGAATAAGTTCCTTGCGATATTACTTGAATTCAATTTCGATTAATTTGCGATTTCTGTTAAATTAATGTCTCGAATTTGAATTTGGATAACGACTTGTTAAATTGAATTTTATTGAGGAAGATTTTTCCAAGTGGATTAGAAATCTAATGAAGAAAGAAGAAACAATTTCCTTCTTGGATTTTTTTTCTTTTGGACTTACAAAACAAGTCAAAAGAGGAAATAAAGATAAAATAAGAATCTTTTGTCTACTGCAAAAGCCTCGTTATGAATTGAAGAATCAGAAGTGGTGGGCCCAGGTCAAATTGTTGACCTTAGGCGCACACACATATAAAAGGGCGTTACTTTGCCCATGGAAAAAGTGACGAAAAGCCCTAAAATTGAAGGAGCAACACGTTCGTCCAGAGAGCGCCGCTGCAGTCCTACAAGTGGAAAAAAGGAGCCACACATAAGAGCACGTAGGAGCCACGCGAGTCGTTAAACAAGAACGAGAAGCCATACGTACGCGGACTTGATTTTGGCATACATAAAGCGTTTTGCTTTGAGTTTGAACACATGGTAATTTTGTGTCGTGAGTTTATATCCCAGTGAGTTGTTTATTAACACTTTGAGTTTGTGGATAAATCTAAGTGTGGGGAAACACTTGAACGTGTGAGTGATTGTAAACTCTGATTCTCCGATTATAATTGATTATTTGTTACTCGCTCTCCCCGTGGATGTAGGTACCCATACTCGAATTGAACCGCATAAATTTATGATGTCTTTATTATTTCTCGTTTATTTCTTTGGTGATTTCGCGTTGACGTAAATTGCAAAATCCTGTCGTTTTAGCATATTATATTCCAACAATCGGTACTTTGGGATCAGATTTCTTGATTGTGATTTAGAGCTTTTGCTTGTCTGATTATTATCTGGAAATTCTGTTATTTCAATTATATCTGAGAGGAAATCTGAAATTGAGAAGTTTAATGGGAGCAACAACTTTGTGTTATAAAATATCAAGATGCGGACATTATTGACAACCCAAGGTTTGGCCAAGGCGCTGGATATTGAAGATGAGTTGCCTATTATAATGAAAACCTTTGAGATGGTAGAACTAATTGAAAGAGCAAAGAGTACAATCTTGTTAAATTTGTCGAATGAGGTTTAAATAAAGGTTGTTGAGGAGAAGGATACCGTAGCATTATAGGCAAAACTTCAAGTATTCTATGTGAAGAAAAGTTTGAACAATCGCTTATATATGTTAAATAAGATGTTTCAATTTAAATATACTGAAGGTGTGTTTATCACAACCCACCTAGATGAATTTAATAAACTCATGATGGATCTGAAGAATGTCGGTAAGATACTTGATGATGAAGAATATGGCATGATGTTGTTAGCCTCTTTACTAAAGTCATGGGAGCACTTTATTGATTCACTGTTGTAGAGACGTACTACAATTACCTCAAAAGAGGTAAAGTCCACATTATTCTCTAAGGAGTGGCAGAGAAAGTTGCAAGATGACGGTTTGGCACAAGGAGTAGCGCAAGCACTGACTATTCGGGGTAGAGAACAACATTGAGGGTCTAGTAGTAGCAGAGGTAAAAGCAGATCGAAATCATGTCATAGAAAGTCCAAGGGACACGTGAAGTGCTTTGAATGTCACGAGGAGGACACATTAGGAGAGATTGTCCAAAGCGAAGGAATAAAGTTGATAGGCATAATACCACAAGCAATGTGGCAAACGTTGCCGAGGGGAGCAATAGTGATGCATAAGCTGTTTTATATGTGATTACTACTTCGTTAGGAAACAAATGGGTGCTAGATTCAGGGTGTTCTTATCATATGACGCCTGATAAGAACTAGTTTACTACTGACCAGACTGTAGATGGTGGTAAGATTTTTTGGGGAATAATGCAATTTGTAAGGTTATGGGGATAGGGACAATTCGGATTCAGATGCACGATGGGGTGGTGCGCACATTGACAAATGTGAGGCATATACCAGAGCTCAAGAAGAACCTTATTTTTTTTTGGACACTCGATGACATCGGGTGTAGGTACAGTGCTGAAGGTGGAGTGCGAAGATCTCTTTGTGAATGCTAGTATGAGCACCTAGAGAGGGTGAATAGGTGCGAAAACAAATTTTTGCGAAGAATAGTGTAAAACTTTACTTTTAATTTGAGTTTGTTTAACGGTAGACTTTGAAATAGAAACAAGACTCTAATAATTAAATAAAGTTACTAGTAAAATAAAAGAGTTTAGGGAAGAGAATAAGAACACAAGGTTTATAGTGGTTCGGCTTAATCCAAGCATACGTCCACTCTCCCGCACTAACAGCCCACCGGCTGGATTTCACTATGAATCAAAAGAGTCGTTACAGTATCATGTCCTTGATTCCACAGTGTAGAGACTCTGCTACACTTTCTCAAGATCTCACAAATGTATAAACTCTCTTTTGAGTACAAGTTTATGCTCAACAAATGAATTGGCCAAGAACGAGGAGCTTCAGACTTTGGAATTTTTCTATCATGTATACACTCGAATAACTGTAACATCTTCCTTATATACTCCTCCATGCCTTCATAATCATTGGCACTTTCCAAATAAGTTCTTCCAATCTACCCATTGGACATAATCAATTAGGGAGATTTCGAGTTATTAAAGGAACATGACTATAGCCCACCAATCCTGCTCGCCCATACAATTATGATTTAGGTTTCCATAAGTAAAACCTTCCAAATTTGCTTCGCCAATCAACGGATCTAAATTACCCAATTTAATATCAAGATGAATAATAGATTCTGAGATGCTATATCCAGCCGAGAGATCTTCTTTAGTCGATAGAATAAAATCCTCAAAGAAATACTCAATCTTGGATAAGTCTTCTTCGACGGTCTAGAAACTGTCAATGAGGGTAAACTTTGAATCTTGAGTTTGGTAGTCCAGCGGTCTTCAAACTTTGACTAGAGAGTTTGCAAGTCTTTAGACTAGACTGATGGAAATGTTTTGTCAGCTTCAAAACATGCAAGGAGGTTTTCTCCAACAATCTCCCCTTTTTTTATGGTCACAAAATTTTCCTGCAGATTTGGATATTTTTGACCTGCAAGACAATACTCAAGCACACATGGGTATCTCATAAAAGATAATTAGCTTAGTAAAGATAGTAATACATCTGCATCCACAGGAAACACAACCATCTCCCCCTTTTGGCAACATTAAAAAGGTAGAGATGAAAAGAAAATGAAATTAAGATTGTTTTGGAACGCGAGTAATTTGAAAATCTCCCATCGACTGGACAATTCCTTCTAGCTTTTTCAAATCCTCCTTCAATTAAGCCACTTCTTCACCCTTGGCATTTCCTTGAACTTGAAGAGCAAGGGCATGAATTTGACCATGCACGGAAACGAAGAGGCTTGACCTTCGCATCCTAGGGCATAAATTTGGCCTCACATCTCCATAAGAATGTCAAGCAGTCTTCGAAAGTCTGTTGAATTATTAATCTGAGTGCTTGCCTGTACATGATCAGTTTGAGGAGTGTTTGCAGATGATGGCAAGTCAGCATGAGTATCCAGATTTGGGAGATGAAACCTCATGACCTTCCTCAGGAAATTGAGAGGCATAGATGTCTTCTGGATCTAAAGGTGAACGACTAACATCTTCACTAAAAGCAATTGAAGAGGTACCTCTTTTCTCAGCAACTCCCCCTGTTTCATTGCCTTCAGGTGGTGAGAAGTACTCTTCATGCTCTGTCTCTTCTTGTTCACCTCTGCCCTCTTCTTCTTCTGCAGTCCTTTCTTCCTTTGCTTATTTTCTCAACGATTCTCTCTCTTCACTCCTTTGCTCCGACTCTTCTCTGTTTTGATCCTCTCTCTCCTCAATCTCTGGAACGGAACGATGTAAGTTTCTCAATGCAAAAGCGGAAATGGTGATATCATCCTCATCTTCTTCATCCTCCAAGATGAGTGCTCTTCTTTTCTTTGATGGAGCAATCAATTGCTCTTTCCCTTTCCATTTTGTAGCTGAAGAAACTTGGTGAGTCTTGACCAGGGTTTTCTCCTTAAATCACTCCAAAGCTTTGTTCAATTCCTTCAGATGCATTTTGGAAACCATTTTCGGTCCCACCACCATGTGATCACAAGTACGAACACAGAGAATCTTAGGAGGCTGAACATTGAAGTGTCTGAATAACTTTGTAACAAGCGCTGAGTAAGGAAGTTGGCATTTGTCTTTCACCATCGTTCTATACATATGAAACATGAATGTGTGAGGCAGAGAGAACTTTTTCCCAATGTTGATGGCATACATCAACTTTGCTTCTGAGTTGGAGACATCGGTCTTCGAAATCAATTTGGGTCTGAGGCAATTGATCACAATCTTGTGGAGCAAAATATTTAAGGCATTCATCCTCCAGTAAGAAATTTTTCCTTCAGCCATTCCATCTCAAACAAGCTCTACCGTCGCATGATCAACATACACACTAATTGATTGGAATGCCCATCGCTCTACTCCAATCACATCTGCCAATGTGTCCATATCAACAATGTAGTCCTGGTCTCGAACACTAAAAGAAAATCTATTCGAATCCAAGAAACTTAGATTAGAATAGAAGTACGTCGTAAGTTCTGGATGAGCCACCGTTACTTTAGAGCAAAATTGTTCAAGTTGAAAAAGAGTGAATTTATCTTGCAACTTCATATTCAAAGAATCAAGGAAATCAAAGTCCACACTTCTTGGATTGATCACTCCCCGCTTTAGCAACTTAGAGTAAAGTCGCTTGTCTTTATCTTAACGAAACAAGTTTGTCCTTTTGCTTTTTATATTTTCCGCAACACTCATTCTAGGCTTAAAATGAGTGTACATTTTCTCATCATCATTCCCATCAGGCTGACTAAAACCTTCAACACGTGGATCACTTGGAATATTCGTAAATGCTTGTTCTGTTGACCCTGCAGGAGCAATTCCCAATAGTTCCATTGTACGTAAAAAGTGGGTTTCATTTCGATACCATTTCTCTTTCAAAAATGCATCAGTATAGTTCAAGTGAGTGCCTCCCTTCTTCAAGGCAGAGTAGAGTTTAAAGATAAAAGCAGGCTTTTGAGTTCTTACGGGTTCTACGTCTTCAGTGATTTCTTCCTCCGCTCTATGATCAATATCATGAGGTCTAGCTTGAGGAGATTGACCCGGTTGAGAATGTTGTGGTCCCCTGTTCGCGATCCTTGAGGACTTTCTTTGGGAAGCCATTCTCACAGTCTTTGAGAGATTTCAAACTTGATTCGCGAGAAAGGTGCGAACTTTGAAGATTAAACTAGAGAGTAAAAGTAAGTAAAATTCTGTGCTTTTAGGATTTGTGAGGAAGACGATTAGTTTATAAGGCAATCGAAAAGAGGCATACGGAACGTCGTAAAAGGAAAAATAGAAAATGCATTTTCAAAAAATAACCGCCTTTTTGAAAAATGGATAACCGTCAAAAGATAACTTCTTTTTCGAAAATGAATGATTGCAATAATCACGAAAACTGGGGAAGATAACATCAATCAATTACAAATTAATAGATGAACGTACCTTTTCGAGATTTTATCTGTAAGATAAATTTCTAAAATAGAAATAACTTACAATCGTGAATTTTGATCTTCTAAGTTTGAATATCTTTAGACTTTTAACCCTAAGTCTGAACTTATTCAGACTTTAAGATATTGAGTCTGGAATGAATAAGCTCAAATTGACTTTTCTCCAGTGGTTTTGTAAAAATATATGCCAACTGATTCTTTGAGTCTATAAATTGGATCAAGACTTCTCCATTTTGAACATGGTCTCTACTAAAATGATGTCGAATCTCTATATGCTTTGCTCTTGAATGAAAAATTGGATTCTTGGTGAGATTAATCACGCTGGTGTTATCACATTTGATCTCAGTGCTTGAGTCTTCAATTCCAAAGTCTCTTAGCTATTATTTTATCCACAAAATTTGAGAACAACAACTTCCAAGAGCTAGATACTCTACTTTTGCTGTTGAAAGAGCTACCGTATTTTACTTTCTTGAAAACCAAGATACTGTCCTGTTCCCAAGTAATTGACAAGTGCCCGAGGCATTCTTTCCATCAACTCTACATCCTGCTAGATCTGTGTTTGAATATCCAAGGAGTGTAAAATCTCTTTTTTTAGGATACCACAGACCCAAATTAGAAGTTGATGCAACGTATTTGATGATACGTTTTGCAGCACTTAAATGAGATTCTTTGGGATCTGATTGAAATCTAGCACAAATACAAACACTAAACAAAATGTCAGGTCTAGAAGCAGTAAGATAAAGAAGTGAACCAATGATGCTCCCTGTATAGCTTTTGGTCAATTTTCTGTCCTCCTTCATCTTTGTCCAGCTTCGAGGAACTTGACATTGGTATATTAGTTTTTTTGCAATTCTCCAAGCCAAAATTTTTAACGAGTTCTTTAGCATATTTTTCTTGGTGGATAAAAGTTCATTCCTTCAATTGTTTTACTTGAAGTCTGAGAAAGAAGGATAGTTCACCCATCATACTCATTTCAAACTCATCCTGCATAGTTTTAGAGAATTTATTGCACAGATTTTCGTTAGGTGATCCAAAAATAATGTCATCAACATAGATTTGAACAAGTAAAAAGTTTTTGCTTTCTTTTTTGATAAACAAGGTAGTATCTACTTTACCTTTAACAAAGCCATTTTTAATTAAAAACTTACTTAACCTGTTGTACCAAGCTCGAGGTGCTTGCTTTAAATTGTATAGCGTCTTTTTCAATCTGAATACAGAGTCTGGTCTCCTTGGGTCTTCAAAACCGGGAGGTTGTTCCACATAGACTTCCTCTTGGATAAATCAATTTAGGAAAGCGCTTTTGGCGTCCATTTGGAATAACCTAAAATTCTTATAACAAGCAAAAGCAAGTAATAATCTAATTTCTTCTAACCTTGCTCGGTGCGTAAGTCTCATCATCGTCTATCCCTTCTTCTTGCTTTGTTCTTTATAACTTTTTATTTCTCGTTCATTTTGTTTTTGAAAACCCATTTAGCTCTAATGATGGATTTACCTTTTGGTTTAGGAGTCAATTCCCAAACATCATTGATACTAAATTGCCTGAGTTCTTCTTACATAACTTCAATTTAGCTTTCATCAATTAAAGCTTCTTCTATGCTCTTGGGTTGTATTTCAGAAATAAGAGCCACAGCACTAGACTCTTCACGCCTTTTGGATCTTGTACGAATTCCTTCACTAATGTCACTAATAATGAGTTCTTGGGGATGACTAGACTTGTGCTTCCAGCTGCTAGTTAGTTTGTCGACCGTTGATCTTTTTCTTCATTTGATTCTTCAACGATCATTCGTTCTTTGGTCTTCTAAAGTCCGAGCTGCTTTTGGAGATTTAGACTTTGTAGAGTTTGGAGCAGGTTCGAATTCTTCATATTGAGTCTGAATCGATTAATTTTGTATAAAGTCTTGAAATTTGACATTCATCGATTCCTCCACAAATTGAGTCTTTTTGTTGTATACTCTGTGAGCTTTGCTAGTGGTTGAATATCTAAGGAAGATGCCTTCGTTTGATTTCTCTTCAAACTTACCAATTCGATCATTTGCATTTTTCAATATAAAACATTTGCATCCAAACACATGAAAATAAGAAACAATTGACTTCTTTCCCTCCTTGAACAACTCATAGGGAGTTTTCTCCTGAATAGGCTTTAAGAAGACTCTATTAATAATATAACACGCTGTAAAAACTGCTTTAGCCCAAAAAGAGAGAAAATGTTACTTTCAATTAAAAGTGTTCTAGTCATTTCTTGCAATGATCTATTCTTCCTTTCCACAACTCCATTCTGTTCTGGAGTGTATGGTGAGAGAACACATGTTGAAAACCAGATTCATCACAGAATTTAGTAAAGTCTTGATTTTCAAATTCACCTCCATGGTCTGTCCGTATACTTGAAATAGCATACCCTTTCTTATTTTGAACTTTCTTAGCAAATTTTATAAAATAAGAAAATATTTCGGACTTACTTGCCAGGAAAATACCCAAATGAATCGTGAATAATCATCCACTATTACTAGGCAATATTTATTACCTCCAACTTATGGCACCATTAGTGTACTTATCCGTATATTCCCATGTCTTCGCCTCGTGAATGTCCGAGAGGAGTCTTTACTGGTTTTCGAACATGTTCCTTCTTGAAAGTTGATTTTGTAACTGTGTCGCACGGTTGACTAATACTTAGCAAGTTATAGTTGAGTCCTTCCACTAAGGAAATGTTACTGATTGTGAGACTTCCAATTTTTACGGTTCCGTATCCCACAATCCTACCTTTGATATTTCTTCTAAAAGAAAATTTTCCACCATTAACTTGTATAATCTTTATGAAACAACTTGAGTCTCCTGTCATATGTCTTGAGCATCCACTATCCAAGTACCATTTAACATTTTTCTTGATAGTAACCTGCATTTAAAAAAGAAACTCATGCTTTCTTTGGTACCTATACTTTTTTGGGTCCAATGGAGTTAGTGCAATATACAGTCTTTATCAAAACCTTATTAACAGGTTTCCAAACCATGGACATTCTTTCTCAAAATGTTCTAAGCTGTTGCACTTAGAACATTTGAGAATACTACGGCCTACAGGTTTTACAAAGACTTTTTGGAAATGATTTTTATAATAATCTTTTGTCAGTCTTTGTTTAATTCTTTCATTTACTTTAGGAAAATCAGTTAAAGGAATGATTTCAGCGGTCATTCCTAAACCCGATTTGTTAAAGTAAGGTCTTTGTGCCGAGAGAATCTTTTCTAATTTCTCAGATCCTATAGAATACCTTTTTGAAACATTTGAAATGACATTTTTCAAAAGTGCATTTTCTTTCAAAATAATAACACTTTTATCTAAATTTTCGACCTTTTTCTTTCCAAACAATCTCCTGTTGCTTCAGTGCAGAATTTTTTTTTTTTTTTTTTTTTTTTTAGTTCGGAAATCCTCTTGAGAGAGATTTTGAGACTAAGACACAATTCATCAATAAATTTAGAGACTTTAGTAGGAATTTTTAAATTACTTACCTCAATTTCACTATCTGAGTTCGAGTCTGTCTCAGAATCTAAATCTGATTCTGATTGTGCCATTAGATAGATATTAGCATAATCATCATCACTCTCTTCACACTTGGTATCACTCCAAGTTTTTGCTTTGAGAGCTTTTATGTATTTCTCAGCTTTCCCTTTCTTTTTCTTGAGAAGAGATAGTTGGGTCCGATGTGTCCCTTTTCTTGCATTCAAAACAAATCACATCTTTATTGGATTCATCATCCTCAACTGATTTATTTTGAGACTTTTGAGAATTTTATTTCTTCCAATTGAATTTTCTTCCCTTTTGTTCAGTTTTCTGAACCTTCTTATCATAAGAGCAAGCTCTTCATCGTTCATATCATCTTATGAATCTGTAACATCAGAATCATCATTAGATTTTAATGTAGTAGATTTTTTTACCTTTCGGATCTTTAACTTCATTGATTTGCTCCTCTTTATAAGACTGAAGAGTGCCAACCAAATCGTCAACAAATAGTGGCATGATCATTTGTGTCTCCCTTATTGAAGTCCTTATGTGATTCCAAGACCATTCACGATTTCTGTAAAACGACTAAACATGTCAGTGATAGATTCTCCTGGTTTCATCTCGAATGCTTCATATTGACCGAGCAGAATATTGATTCTAGTTTCTTTCACTCAATCGGTTCCTTCATAGGTGATGTGCAATCTATCCCAGACTTCTTTAACTGTTTCACAATAAGATATTCTGTTATATTCAGTGGGAGATAATGCACAATATAAAAAATAAATTGCTTTTGCATCAAGAGCTTATCTCTTGGTTATTTCTTCTTGAGTCATCTCGCTGGACTCAACGGCTTCTTTTCCCCTTTCTAAGACTGTTGTAGCTTTAGGAATAATTCATTTGTCTACCACATCCCATTCTAGAGGATCTTTTGATCTTAGGAATGCCTTCATCTTGTTTTTCCATATATTGTAATCCTTTCCATCAAAGTAAGGTGATCTGGTATTGCTTTGCCCTTCAACCAAACCTAGAGCCAACATACTAGCCATGGATCGTTAACTCTGAAGTAAAAACACTTGAATTTAAATGAGTACACATGCTCTAATACCAATTGTGAATGTTAGTATGAACACCTAGAGGGGGGTGAATATGTGCGAAAATAAACTTTTGCGAAGAATAGTGTAAAACTTTACTTTTAATCTGAGTCTGTTTAACGGTAGACTTTGAAATAGAAACAAGACTCTAATAATTAAATAAAGTTACGAATAAAGTAAAATAGTTTAGGGAAAAGAATAAGAACACATGGTTTATAGTGGTTCGGCTTAATCCAAGCCTACGTCCACTCTCCCGCACTAACAGCTCATTGGCTGGATTTCACTATGAATCAAAAGAGTCATTACAGTATCACGTCCTTGATTCCACAGTGTAGAGACTCCGCTACACTTCCTCAAGGTCTCACAAATGTATAAACTCTCTTTTGAGTATAAGTTTACGCTCAACAAATGAATTGGCCAAGAACAAGGAGTTTCAGATTTTGAAATTTTTCTATCACGCACACACTCGAATAACTGGAACATCTTCCTTATATACTCCTCCATGCCTTCATAACTATTGGCACTTTCCAAAGGAGCTCTTCCAGTCTACCCGTTGGACAAAATCAATTAGGGAGATTTCGAGTTATTAAAGCAACATGACGATAGCCCACCAATCCTGCTCGCCCATACAATTAGGATCTAGGTTTCCATAAGTAAAACCTTCCAAGTTTGCTTCGCCAATCAATGGATCTAAATTACCCGATTTAATATGAAGACGAATAATGGATTCCGAGATGTTATATCCAGCCGAGATATATTTTTTAGTTGATAGAATCAAATCCTCAAAGAAATACTCAATCTTGGATGAGTCTTCTTTGACGGTCTAGAAACTGTTAAAAATGGTAGACTTTGAATCTTGAGTCTGGTGGTCCGGCGGTCTTTAGAGTTTGACAAGAGAGTCTGCAAGTATTTAGACTAAACTGATGGAAATGTTTTGTCAGCTTCAAAACACACAAGGAGGTTTTCTCCAACACTCTTGAGGTGCCATGATAGTTATGAAGGGAAATAAAGTGAATACTCTCTATCATCTACTGAGAGAGACCGTGATTGGAACCGCTGCAATTTCATCAGATGAGTCAGACTCTAACTTGACTCAATTATGGCATATGTGTTTGGGGCACATGAGTGAGGCAAGTATACAATGCTGAGTGAAAGGGGGTTGTTGAAAGGTCAAAAGACAGGGAAGCTTGACTTATGTGAGCACTACATCTTTGGAAAGCAGCACTGAGTTAAGTTTACTATAGATGTTCGTTTGACCAAACGACCAATTGAATATATTCATTCAGACGTTTGGGGCCCGTCTTGATTCCTTCAAAAGGAGGTGCCCGATATATGCTGACATTTATCAATGACTATTCGAGAAAGGTATTGGTATACTTTCTAAAGCACAAATATGATGTATTTGATCGGTTCAAGAAATTTAAGGCATTGATTGAGAAGTAATCAGATAAACAAATCAAGTGCTTGAAAACTGATAATGGCATGGAGTTTTATGGTAAAGATTTTACCGAGTTTTGTGAGAAATAATGTATTGTAAGACACCGCACAGTACCTAGGACACCACAGTAGAATGGCGTGGCAGAACAAAAGAACATAACTTTGCTTAAGCAAGCCCGATGCATGCTTTCGCATGTAGGACTTGGCAATGAATTTTGGGCAGAAGCAGTGAACATGGCATGTTATCTAATTAATCGATCTCCATCATTTGCTATCGAGTGGAAGATTCCTGAGGAAGTATGGTTGGGGAAACCTGTTGATTACTCCAGATTACATATATTCGGATGTCTTGCGTATGCTCATGCAAGTGATGGTTAGCTTGAGCTGAGGGTGAAGAAGTGCATATTTCTGGATTATGCACATGGGGTGAAATGCTACCGACTATGGTGCACTGATCCCAGATCACCCCATTTTTTAATCAACAGAGATGTGATATTTGACGAGACTACAATGCTTTAATAGAGGAGTTATGAGACATAACCAGCAGAGAAGACAAATCATGGTGTTATTAGTGGGGTGGAGCTTCAGGTGGAGACTCCGGAGATCTTGAAGGTAACAGAAGTTGAGACTGCAAATGAGGCTGCATTTCCTGAAGTCGGTGATAATGAACAACCAGCAAAGCCGTAGCACATTATAGTAGTAGATAGACAGAGAAGGCAAATTAAATCATTGATACGTTATGGTTATAATATATTGCTTATTTATTGACTGTAGGTGATGAGGTGGAGACAGATGAGCCTTCGTCTTACTCTGAGGTGATGGCTAGTTCGGAATCGTTGCAGTGGTTAAGGGCTATGAGTGAAGAGATGTAAACACTCCATCGAAATCAAATATGGGAACTGGTCAATGTACCTAAGAGCCAAAAGATTGTCGGAAGTAAATGGGTCTCTAAACGGAAAGAAGGCATTCCTGGTGTCGAGGCAGCAAGGTATAAGGCGAGACTTGTGGCGAAAGGGGTATACACAATGTGAGGGCATTGATTGTAATGAGGTGTTCTCTTCTGTGGTAAGACATACTTTTATTTGTGTTTTACTTGCATTAGTTGCTTCGCAAGATCTCGAGTTAGAGCAACTAGATGTGAAAACTGTATTCCTTCACGGTGAGTTAGAGGAGTAGATTTACATAAGGCAACTAGGGGGATTTGCTATTCCAGGTAAGGAAGATCATGTTTGCTTGTTGAAGAAATCATTGTCTGGGCTAAAACAGTATCCTAGGCAGTGGTATAAACGTTTTGATGCTTTCATGGCTAGTCAAGACTACACAAAAAGTCAGATGAATAGCTGCGTTTACTTTAGGAGATTGGAGAATGGTTTTTTGATTTATCTACTTTTATATTTTGATGATATGCTGATAGCAGCTAAGAATATGTCTGATATTGATGTGCTGAAAAGGCGATTAAATGTTGAATTTGAGATAAAAGATTTAGGTGCTGCAAAGAAAATATTAGGTATGGAGATTTTGCGTATAGGATTGCAGGATTTTTACGTTTATCTCAGAAGAAATATATTGAGAAGATCATGACACGTTTTAATATGTAGTTGGCAAAATCTGTAAGTACACATTTAGTGAAACACTTTAAACTTTCAGATAAATTATTACTGAAAACTGAGAAGGAGGAGGAGCATATGTCCCGTGTTCCTTATTTTAGTGCCGTGGGTAGTATTATGTATGCTATGGTGGGCACTAGCTTGATATTTCATAAGTTGTTGGCGTGGTTAGTCACTATATGAAGTGTCCTAGTAAAACTCATTGGGAAGTTGTGAAGTGGATCCTAAGATATTTAAAGGGGACAATAGACATGGGTATAGTATACCGGAGGGACAGTATTGGCAATGAGACCACTGGTTTTGTGATTTGGATCACGCCGGTGACTTGGATGATTGCAAATCTTTAGCATGGTACGTGTTTACTCTAACGGGTGGTGCAATTAGTTGGAAATCATCATTACAAGATCACATTACCTTGTCTTCGACTAAAGTAGAGTACATGGCACTAACCTTTGAAGTGAAGGAGACGATATGGTTACAAAGTTTGCTCTCGCACTTTGGGTTAGAACATAAAAGTGTGGATATACACCATGATAATCAATGTGCGATATATTTTGCATATAATCCAGTTTATCATGAGCGAATGAAGCATATCAACATCAGGTATCACTTCATCTGAGATGTCTTAGTTAAGGGTATTGTTATTGTCAAAAAGATTGCTACAACAGATAACCCGGCAGACATGATGGCTAAGTCTATTCCTTTGGTAAAACTCAAACTCTGCTTGAGTTCTATTAGCATTTGTGGAGAGTGAGTGCCCGTCAGGGCATTGGGAGAGTAGCATAGATGATGGACACTATAACTTGGCTTCAAATATCAAGCCAATGTGGAGAATTGTTAAATTAATATCTCAAGTTTGAATTCAGATAACGATTTGTTAAACTAAATTTTATTGAGGAAGATTTTCCCAAGCAGATTAGAAATCAGATGAAGAAAGAGAAAACAATTTCCTTCTTGGATTTTTTCTTTTGGACCTGCAAAAGAAGACAAAAGAGGAAATAAAAGATAAAATAAGAATCTTCTGTCTTCTGCATAAGCCTTGTTACGAATTGAAGAATTAGAAGTGGTGGGCCTAGGTCAAATTGTTGACCTTGGGCACACACATATAAAAGAGCGTTACTTTGCCCATGGAAAAAGTGACGAAAAGCCCTAAAATTGAAGGAGCAGCACGTTCATCTAGAGAGAGCCGATGTAGTCCTACAAGTGAAAAAAGGAACCGCACGTAGGAGCACGTAGAAGCCACGTGAAGCCTTAAACAAGAACGCGAAGCCATACATACATGGACCATGTAAATTTCGGGTGTCCTTATTATTTATCTTTTATTTCTTTGATGATTTCGCGTTGACGTAAATTGCAGGATCCTATCGTTTCCGCATATTATATTCCAACAATTTTGATCAAGAAATTATGTGAAATTGCTCAATTTGGCCTAAAAAGACCAATTGCATGTACCCATGGTGCAGGTCCATTATTTTTTGTGTTAATTAAGTAATTAGGTCAATATTAAATTTTTGAATCGCATTTATATGGTTTAATTAGCTTGCTTTCTTTAGAATTAGACCATTGTTCCACTGATTGAACAAGTTTTCTTTCCAATTTGATCCTTGATGGTCTAAATTACATAAAATTTAGGACTTCAAGGGCCAAGATGCCTGAGCCGTCGCCGAATCAATCGAACCGGCTTGCAACGTTCCCAAGACTGATTGGTTCCTGATATGATCTTGTTTTGAGGTGGAATTGTGGATCGAATTGGGAGGACCAATTGCAAGATTTTGGGACCCATAATTGAACCGACTAGTCTTGGAATTGGGAGTTGGATTGACCGACCAATCTGGTTTGGTCTGATTCGGTTTGGTGGAATTGGTAAGTTTGTTATTTTATACCAAAAATAAATTAAGCAATGTTACAGCTTGCTGCTTGTGGCACGGTGCATAAATATATGCAACTTGCTGCTTGTCCCTCGAGAGTTTCCTCATCCACACAACAAGCTTTTCTCTATACTCTCTGTTACTAACAAAAGAGAGTTCATCAGCAAAGGTAAATGGCCTTTCTATTTTCTCAATACTCCATGAAAGAGTGGTTCTTTAGCAGGAGAGGGATAAGGCTTTGACTTGAGATTAAGCTGACAAGTCTTGCAATGAATGCTGGGTCAGTATCTTGAAAGACTAATTCTCCTTTTTACCTGAAGTTCTCGCATTGACGATTTCTCATTTCCTTTCTTCTAGGGCTTGACTTGGGATACAACTTGTTGGGAGTAGGTTTTGGCTTGCCTCTTTTCACTTATTAAGAGGATAGGTTCGGTTGGTATTGGTTGAGCTTAAGGGGCTTCACCGACTAAATCCATCCATAAACCTAGATTCCAATAATCTTATAACCAAAGCATCATAACAAAGTTCTATGGTGACCCCTCTCAAGACTCAAGACTCAAGGCTCAACACCAAAGATCAGATTCTTTGTTCTTTAGCATCAAAAGCATGAATCACGTCAATTCAACCACCATCTGCTCGATCTTTAACCAAACAAGTAGATCCAATTTGATTCATATATTATAAATGGGGAAATTGGGAGGTGTTAGGGTTTGTTTATTAAGAAATTTAAAAATATGTATTTAATATATATAATCAATTGGTCTAGTCTAGTCAGCCCAATCAATCCAGTTCTCACATTAGAACTGAGATTTAAACCAACCGACCACCAGTTCCAAGAATGGCAATTGGGAACCGAACCACCCTCTCTAGGAATCGCCCAAAACTAAGGGATTCGGTCAGGGAGGTTCTCAGTTTGGGTAGTTCCCATTGTACACCTCTAATCGATCTGACCAATTTGACTAGCCACTGGCAAAAGAGGCCGATTTAGCCCTCCACCGATTAGCTCTTGGTGGCTAACGACCACTAGCGAGTTTATCACTGTGTGTATTTTATTCTTATGCTTTTCAACTTTCCATATTTTGCGAAAATATCCATGGATTTTGTGAAATTATAAAATTATCTTTAATTAGGCCGTAATTGCAAATTCTATTTAAACTTTTGATTTTGGTGCATCAACACCATCCGGATGATCATGTGATATATTTTGACTTAATCCATAATAAACTTTATTAGTCCATTTGATCAAGTTTCGAATGTCAGGTCGAACCGACAGCCAATATTTTATCTTAAAGGGGGACTATATAAGATTTTTCCCTCTAAAACTTTGGGGGAGTTTTGATAATATGTATTTTTAGATATGAACAGGAATTTCTCTCTCAAAAACTCTCTCCTCTCTCTCTTTCCCATCACTTCTCTTTCTTTTCTCTCTCTCTCACGCTCGCAGATTGCTGCGTTGACCACCGCTCGCATGGAGCCCCTACAAGCTGAGTACCAAGATCCATCAGCTCCTTTCTTCTCCCATTGTCGCTGCTTGGAGCCCTAATGATTGCCGGAGCTCCTCAATTAGCCCGATCAATTGATCGGACCAATCACCAGCACGAGTGCTGGTGATTCCAGTTGTCAATTCAGTGGTTGGTCGCGATGACCAACTGGCATCCCTCAACGTTGCATCACCTCTAATCATCTTCTTTAAACTATCTTGAAGAACCAGGTGACCAAAAAACCACTTAGCTACCACCGGAGGTCCTCCAATTGGCCAATCTCTTGTCGGTGGCTTGAATTGATTCAAAACAAATCAGTTCTGTCCAGCCGCTGATTGAGGGCTTGGTCGATGCTAATCCGGTCCACCCAACCAACCATGGCATCCCTTCAATGATCCTTGATGTTCGTGATCCATTCCATAGTTTAGGTTGTCAATCGATCGAGCTCGTTTCATTGAAATCACACAAACGTAAACAATCAAAACTTGAATTTGATGAAATGAGATTGAGCCGGTTGATTGGGCCTAGGACTCAAACCCTAGAACTATATCTCATGTTTAAATTTGTGATTTGGATGTTATGTGATGATATTTGATGATGTTGTGTTGATTGAAGCTGAGATTGAATATGATTTTTACATGATCTACCTAGTTTTGCAAAAATCGCATGCTTGAAAGTGACTCTATATTAGGGCTAACCTAAGGTCCCAAACCTCATTATTTGTCTCGAGGTGTTCTAGACATATGTTCTACATTTGATAAGCTGCAATTTGATGTATTATGGGCCTCAAATGGAGTTCGTTTGATACCTAATTGCATCTTGGAAGTTGGATGATTATGCTGGATTTTTCATGATATTATGGTATTTTGGTTTTTGAACATATTTTTTTTCCTAATTTTCTCCATGGAAACAGCACAAAATTGTGTTGGTATAACACTTTTTTTTTTCTAGAATTTTTGGAGCAAATCTGATTAGGCTAAATCTATATATAAAAAAAAAAATGTCACTATGTTGTTCTGTCCTGTTTGAGTTTGTAATACCCTGGGTTTGTCAATCTACACATGTTATCCACTTTGAGCCCACTGGACCCTCACAGTTTTGTTTCTTTGGGCTTTGCCCAGAAAATGTGTATGTATAGATAGAGAACCCAAAACCTTATAAACTAGTCTAAGACTCCCCCTAGGCAATATAGGACAAGAGATGCACCCCCTCCCTGTGCATGTCGGAAATACACATTTAAATCTACTATCATGATTCAAATATCAATGATCAAGTCAATTGATTAATCTCTATTAAAAAAAAAACTACGTCAATGGTCCATTGATTTATTCATCTCATTTTAAAATTCATGTCGATGGTCTATCCATTGACCAATCTTTCACTTAATATCAAATTATATCATGACAGAATGCCTTGTGATAATGTGATCAAGATTACCCTTTTAGCAAGGTCTCTACTTACAAAGCCATTGGCTCGATCCAAAAGGATATCTTAAACTCGATATGCATATCTACAGCCCCTCCATAGGTTCACAACAATATTTAGCACCAAACTCACAACCTTCAATATCTAGAAATTCAATTTATAATCAATGTCATGATCCCCAATTTATTTTATAAACCAATCACATAACATTTTGTAATTCAATCCATCAAATAAAATATACTTCACAAGACATTTTTCATAACATTGCAAAATCCATTTCGTAAACTCTCAACATTTCAAAATGCCTTTTACTAAAAGGTTTTTCAAATCATTATAGACTCATTGCATAAGCTAATTCGTAACCCATTAAATAGATATTTATATTATATATATATTCACAAAATTTTTCTTAAAACCGTTTTCGAACAATTTCAAAATTTCTTTCACAAATCATATTTACGACAAAATATCTTTCTCAAATCATTCACCAACATGAAAATGTAATAATTGGTTGATTCAGATTTTTATGCAATAAACGTACTCCTTCGTTACTTATAATATCTCAAATCTCTACCATTTTCAATATATAAGTTCACAAATTCATAGAACATATAGCGCCATTTGCCTAGATATGCCTTAAACCAAATAACAATGCTCAATTGATCCAACGAACTCACATTATTATCGTATGAGTGAGAAATAGTATCAAAACCAAGTAAAATGTTATCTCAACTACACTCGGCTAAACTAAACTTAAACACCAACATAATAACTTTTACGCGTCAACAAATTGCTCATCTGAAACAATTATTTAAACCAAAACTCAATGCGGAACTTGGTCTTAGAACCCTAAAATCTCGCTTTGGAGTCATCACGTAAAATAATCGCGACATTGTATTTTATACGTAGGAATTTTCAAAGAATTTTCAAATGTCATTAGATTATTGGAAACGGTTTATATTCTATATAACCCTTGCTGCATTTGACTGATGATGTATCTTTTAAAATGATTTCGTTTGAGCACCTTAAGAGTGAAACTAGTGTATGATGTCTCCTAGACATACTTAGAGCATACCACAAGCTTCATAATGATGTATGGCATGCCTCACTTGAAGATCATTTCCTATGTGAAAACGATGCACCAAGTTGACATGTCACAACCGAAATTATGTGCATTTTGTCATGAGTGTTCTTTAATGGTAAGTTGCTTGCCAATGTTAATGAACTTGTGTGACTTTTTGTACATCGATTTAGGGCTAAATATATTAACCAAACTTGATAATCACATTTAGCCCTACATTATGTTCGAATTTTACAATCTTCATGTATTGTTTAAGTAGCTTAACAAGCCAATTATCATGCATCGTGTTCTGCCATTCTTATGACTGATTTGCACACTTTTGCAATTGTCACTGTTTGACCATGAATTCGACCTGAATTGAACTCGACATCTCTTAGAAAGTCTTTGAAAACATCCTAATATTTCTAATGACACTAATCTTGCATCATTTGGATTTCATTTGATTTTTTTTCCATTTTTGCAAAGTTTGCCATGAAATCTGCTATGAGTAAAATTCGGAATGCTCATTCTGCTTTTGTTAAGTCAGAACTTTTTTTTTTTTTTTTTTATGGATTTTTCAGTAAGAATTTTGAGATCGGGTCCTTAATAAAACTTGTTTTTCTTTCTCATGTCTATATCGTGGTGAAATTTCAGAATTTTTAGACGTCATCTACCAGGAAAAATTACTGTTGATTTGCCATGATGTCTAGCTGCCTTGCTCTGTTTCCGATGTGATGCTACGTGTTCTTGAATTTTTATAAATTCATATGTAGCTCATCTTAAGAAACTTCCTTCACAATTTTTTTTTCTTATTGTGTGCTTCATGTTTTGTAACTTTCCTAGGGCCAATTACCCATGGGTCCTATTCCAATTGTTCTGATTTTGATTGTCCTGTTTGGTAC
Organism: Eucalyptus grandis; assembly: GCF_016545825.1. Taxonomy (NCBI): domain Eukaryota; kingdom Viridiplantae; phylum Streptophyta; class Magnoliopsida; order Myrtales; family Myrtaceae; genus Eucalyptus; species Eucalyptus grandis. Next base: position 31,065,371 of record NC_052612.1, read on the forward strand.
TCTTTGATATGATTCTTGCTGCGATTCTCTTTTAGAATTGTTTGGGATATCTTGAATGCTGAATTGGGATTAGTTGTATTCATGAAATTTATTCCAAATTTCGCAATCTTTGTTGTCAAAAATCCTTAAAAAATAAAAAGGCCATCTAGGACCCTTTGTCAAATCCTTTTGGTTTTATTGCAAAAATTGTTTTTGCATCACAAAGTGATTTTGGTACACATGATGCCTCCAACATTAACCATTTTAGCATCTATTAACTTTTGATTTGACATTGAACTCGTCGAGGTTTTTACTGTATTTGAAATGCTTGCAACATCCATTAGTAGTGCATGATATGCGCCTCGAATTAACCATGGCAATTAAATGCGTCCCATAACCAAGATGTACATATGTCAAAAATACCTCATCTTCTCATCAATGTTTCAAATGCATTTAAAAATTTTGATGCATTACATGAGTCATACATGCATAACATCTCTTCATTTTTTAGAAATGCATGTGATTTTGTTTGGCACTTGATGACCGAATAAGTGATCCAGTGTTGGCTCACTAAGCTTGCTTAATCGATTAAGAACCAACGTCCGATGGCCTGCTTGTATGTTTACTTTCAACTATGCATGTGGTTTTTAGATAAACGTGTAGGCGTAATGCATGATCTCGCGAGAAGTCCTAAGTCATACTTAGAACCTGTTTAAGGACTTTTTAGCATAGGTTGTCACGCGAGAACACAAACGGTGGCCAATTGTTATAAGTCACTTTAAAATTGGAGTGGATAGTTGTCTTAGGTGGTCGTTGCATGAATCACAAAGGCTGATTCTGAGGACAAATTTGATCAATTATACATTTTGTCCTAGTTTCTTGATTGTTCTTTCTTGTTTTGTGATTGTGATCGTTTTTATATATTTGTAATCATGATTGTTTCTTTTACTTTGTAAGTACCTAGTCTTAGTATTAGATTAGGTTTAGAATAGGTCCATGGAGGTGATGATCCCCAGGACATGAAGACGATGAGTGGTCAATGTCCAGTTCGACCCTGTTTTGTACCATTTATTTCCTGATATATGTTTTGGGTTACCTAGCGTTGTGTAGATATCCGACGAGTTACGGATTTCTTTCTTTCGATTTAACTTCCGTTTATGATTGCATGCTAGATTAATTGATTTCCTTAAACTGTTTTTTGGGCATTTACTTACTACACCGTCCTTAAATTTCAATTGATTGGTTTCTTTCTTTTTCTCTTTTGATAGAAATAGAATAGCATGAGATTGAAAATCCACATATGATCATCTAATTGGTTTTATTGGCATGAAAAATGTAAAAAGACAAGCATGAACATATTTAGAAACACAACAAACTATTAGTACCAAAAGGGTACTAATAGAAATGTTAGCATAACTTAAATCCCTAAACCTTAGAATTTTTAGTTGCATAGATATCGAGGACCACTCCCGACTTTCGATTGGATTTCCTGGCCGATCCCCAAAAACAAGACTAGTGTTGACTCATAACTTTCATATAGATTGTTTTAAACTACTCATAAAATATAAATCAATCATTCGTGAGGGATATGAGTCTCGACAAGACTCACCGTGGTTTGGTATACTCGAGATGAAAATTGCCGTAAAGGATTAATTGATACCATCCTTTTAGATGAAAGTACTATCAACTATGTAGCACGGACACTCTCCGGAAGCCTTCGTGTCGTGTCTGATACTTCGACACGTCCCGACACGCGGTCAACAAGTGTCGAAAAATCCGACACGTGGTCAACTCTCTCTGACATGTGAGTCTAGAATTCCGACACGCGATTCTGACACACACGGGGTCAGGTCACGATAGAATTTTTGCAAGAATGAAAGTGTCGGACTCTCAACTCAATTATGCATTTCACCAACATAAAATGGTAATAACATTTAGTCTCGATCAAATCATCCTTGATCAAATTGTAACAATGAGGCCTTATTCGATAGAAAGGAATCGATTTGAAATGGAGTCGTTACTTCAAGATGCGATTTCATTTCATCTGTTTGTTCTTGCAAAAGATGGGGAATGCTCATTCCTCCATCAAATAGGGACAAGAGCCAGTCCTTGGCTCGACTTATGGTGTGGCCAATATGGCCAAGCCATTCCTTGGCAAAATATTAAGAAATATTTATGCATATAATGATTTTGAGTGTACCCTTTATTTTTATTGTCACACATTATCCGTTTCAAAGATATTTTAACATTTTTCAATCCAAAAATATGCAAGCACTATAAAAGGAATCATCATATTCTTTCCAAACCTATTTTTCCCATACACATTCAAGAATTACAATGCGTATTTCATTCAGTTTTTCATTTCATTTTCTTCCATTCCTTCCTTTATTTCATTTCTCGCTCGTTCCATGCTGTTAGTTATGGAGTAGGATGTGGACATGGATGTTTTCTTGAAAGAAAAAAAAAAAAAAAAGGGGAGAAATTTGCACTTATGGATGTTATTGCTACATAAAACTTAATCATGAAGTCATTGTCCCGTGGATGTAACATGAATGAGCCGAATCTGTTTGGCCACCAAGGAACAATTCCTAGCTTGCAAGCAATGGCATCAAATGCTAATCGAAATGGCATTGTTCTGAAAGTCAAACATTATATAATGGTCGCTTTTAACAAAGCGTCATTAACCACACCTTTGCCCAAATGCAGACGTGCGCTCCTGCATATTCCGATGTTGCGCGATCTTTACTTCTTTGTGAGCCATCTTAAAACGCGTGTGATGACGTTTTGCAGGGGACATTTGTCAGTGTTCGAGATCTCGACTCGATCCGCGAGACAAAATTTAATAAGTCAGAGCTCAATATCACTGCATTTCCTGTTTTACATCCGTTCGGTGGGCCATCTCCAAACAGCTTTTGTTAACACTCATGAAAATGCTTTAAAACAAGAATTAAAAAAATATTTATATAAAGCAAAATTTAGGATTTACAAGCATTCAAATTAAATGAAGTCGAATAATCTGGAATGTTTTTTTTTTAAAGCTTTTTCAAATCATATTATTTAACCTTTTTCCTTTATATAATGTAGAATTCTTGAAAACTTCAAAAGTTACGTTACATTGATATGTCAATTCTTTCACAATTATTTAAAATACATATTATAATTTTAAATTTTGATGAAAAAAAGTAAGAAAAAGTTAGTTTTAACTTTTTAGAATTCACAATGAACAAACTCCAATATATTCATGCATTTCAAGGAAAAATAATTGGCCATTCACCTTTTTCCAATTCTAAAAAGCATATATATCACATCTTGATAAAGTCTTCCCTATCGATGTTGGTGGCTGAATGGCATGAGTTGCTGTTTCTAAAACACAAGATCATGAGTTTCAACATATGCTCATTAGTAATTTGTGTGTCCCACTGGGGAATTGCGGTAAAAGCACTCACCCATCTTAACTCAATATATCACAAGTGGTGTTGAGCAATGAGCTCTTCACAGTCTTCAATCTAGAATTCTGTAATAGGTGCCATAATAATATCCGGAGAATAAGTAGCCATAACAGTAGAACTTCCCAACTTGTATGGGGGCTCTATATGAACAATATGAAAAGTTATCTCCAATCTTATGGAATGATGCACAAAATTATTGAAGTTTTCATTTTTCAATATCTTAAAGTCTTAGATCTTATATCGAATGACGCTTATGTAGAATTATTGAGGCATTTGTATTAGGCCTCTTTTCACGTGAAAAAGGAGCAAACTAACATAACAAACCATAATTTGAAATGGTCATGATTGGACCATTTTAGGTAGCAAGTATGCTAGAGATATCAAAACTCATATAGTAAATAGATCTATGAAATTACATGGAAAATAAGTGATTATTTAAGCTGGTGGATCCATTTAAGCACTATAATATTGGACATTAACAAGAAAAAAAGATGGCTGGTTTTGGTAATAGCGAGATTGTCATTTATTATACCAATGGTAAGTGTAACCTCAAATTTCAAGTTTCAACACACAAAATTTAATTACAAGTCACAAAATAGATAATTGCTTCAGCCAATAACGTACTCATAATTTTGGTAAGGTTGGTGACGAAAATTAAATCTAAATCCCCCCAAAAAGGGAAAATATACGTGCTTGCTTTGGATAGAAAACACTACTTTGCTTGGAGACTAGGTTCTCGATTTCTTGTTTGACCTTCAATTATGTGGCATGTGAGCATCCGAGCCCTCGTCAAAAGGGGGAAAAAGAGAGAAGAAAAGTAATTAATAATGACCACTGGGAGTCAAGTTTCTTGTAGATTTTTTCAAATGCTTTTGGGCCAAGGATTTTACCATCAAACACTGTTGCAAAATTATTTATTAGGTACAATTATTTCGAATTTGATACAACACTTGCCAAAGGCTTTTTACACCCTCTCGTTGGACATAATATGAATCCCAAGTTTTTCCTTCCTCCATAACATGTCTTGCCGGCAAAGGAGGGACTCCGTCCTTTTGAGAAATTATTCATTGTACTTGTCCTAAATTGAATATTCTACTGCTAGATCTTATGGGATCTACATGAGACTATTGAGGTTATACCTGAGTGGTGCTCGGTTTATAAGTGTGAGGGAAAGTCTTACATTTTAAGCTAACTTTCTGGTTGAGAGAGGTCTAAAATTACCCAACACTAGTATTAGAGCATAGATTGCTGATGGATTTATGAGATGGGCTTAAGGCCCATCCGCCCATGCTGGGCCCAAAAAGCCCGGCCCACGGGAATAGGGCCCGTGGATGGGGGAAGGTATAAAAGGGAGGAGAGAGAGAGAGAAGACATCCCTTGGAAAGTTGGAACGTACGTGCGTCTTCCCTTCTCCCGCTCTCTCTCTCTCCCAAAGAAGAAAACGGTGAAGCGCAAACGGCGACACCGTCTTCCCTTCAAGGCGAATTGACATCATCGGATCAGAATTTCTTCCTCTTCTTCAACGTTGGTGTCTAATCTGTGGCTAACAAGGTACGCTCGAATCCGTGGTGTGTTTTACGATCGGTGATACGTGTTTTTCCCGGGCTTCGCCTTCCGCATTGATTTAGGGGTTCGATTTAGTGTCGAATCCGGTTTTCGGGGATCAGTCAATCCTAACACTGGTATCCGAGCCCTAGTTCACGTTTTTCCCGATCAATTTGATGTTTTTTGATTGATTTTTCGCAAAATTGTTTTCGGCCGTACGGATCGGGCGACAAATCCCGACACCCGAGCGCTCTTCGGCCATTTTTACATGTTTTCGTATGTCAAAATCAAAATCTGATGGCACAGGGAGAAAGGGGGCGTCGAGACGAGTCTGGCGGTATGTCGAGCGCCGCCGGGCGACTCCGCACGCGCCTACACGCGCCGCCGGAAGGCGCTGCGCTGGGCGCGACGCGCCCGGGAGGCGCGGGCTCGCTAGGCGCGTGTGGAACACGCGCCGTGGCGAATCGGGCGCGCGTGCTCGCCGCCCGGCCGGGCGGGCCGGCACGCGCCGGTCCGCGGACCGACGCGAAGCTGACGTCAGCATGACGTCACCCAACGGTCAATAACCGCTGGCGTGACGTCATCGATGACGTCAGCGGTGACGCCGGTTGGCCGGCTAGTCACCGGCCGATGACCCGACCGGCGACCGCGGACCCCGGCACGCGCGACACGTGCCGGATGACGTTTGCGTGACGTCGGCACGCGCACGCGCGGGCGGTCCGCGCGAACCGGCCCGGCGGCCCGACCGACGCGACCCGGTCCGACCGGTCCGACGTCCGACGACCGGCGAACGTTGACCCATTGACCGACCGTTGACCGACCGTTGACCGTTGACCCGAAAAAAAAAAAAAAAAAAAAAAAAAGGAATTTGTTTCTTTTTTCATGTATGCCTATGTGGTATATGTAATCCATTTTTTTATTATGCATTTGTTGCATGAATTATGGAAAATTATTTATTTTCCTTATTTAAAATTATGGATTATAAGTGATCAATTTTTAGTTCTGCATTTGTTGCAGGAACTATGATGCGTCATGCACGGATACCTGCAATCCCGAGAACAGACGGGGGAAATGCAAGACTGAAAAGGCTAATGTCAGATTTAGCTAATTTTCGGTGGCATGACGGTGATTTAGTATCACATGTGGTCAGGATCAATGAGATGATACAGGAAATCATTTAGAAGGTGCTGGCTTTGATGAACACTCTTCCACCTGAATGGCAAGCAGTGTTGGATCGGTTATGGGAGGTCAACGTGGTCCCGGATTATAGCAGGCTAGTGAAAGCTTTTGTAAGAGAAAAATATAGGATTGAGTTAAAACTAAAACTTCAACCCTTAGTTTAAGCGCCACAGGGCGCAGAGTAAAATGCGCCTTAGTGGCGACATGAAAGCTCTCCAAAAGTTTTTCCCTGGTTGGCAAATGTGCCTTGAGTTTTCTCAGATGTTTTGACTGATAGATTAGAAGGGACATTCCCGATTATTTCTTAGATTAATTATGAGATGTTTTATGGATGTAAATATATCTTTTCATGTTGATATTTTTCTTTGTGTATATTGCTTAGTGTAATATGTTAGTTGTATTATGTTGCAAGTATGATTATTCTGTTGAATATAGTTATCTATTTGCTTTATGTTACTGCTGATTGCTGTGAGTAGTTAGCTGTGGGTAGTAATAGAAGTTTTTGTAACTTCATAGAATGTATTTGCATAAGACAATTATATTAATAATAATTTTGAGTTAGGACTTTGGAGGATGATTGGAAACACAAAGTGACATTTTGATTCTGAAGCCTTACTTGAAATTATTCATTAATATGATGGGTCTCAGTGCAAATAGGGATGCATAAATGATAGGCATTAATTATTCGTGCATGTATGTCCGATGTGTTGGTGATGGTTTCAGCAACTAAGAATGTGATTGCTGATATGAACGGCAACAATTGTGAAATATTGAATATGAAGATTCAATATGTGCTGGAAAAGCAAGAAGCACTAGAAGCTCTTGACCAAATTATGGAAGATCTTGAGGGTGCCGTGCGCCACCTTGAGCTAGTAGAGGACCGCCTAACGGCATTTGAGCCGAAAATAAATATTGGCAATGTTGGTTCTAGCTCGAAAGGGCTTTGAGCTCTAAGCGCAAGCGTATTGATTCGTTCAATATATGGGCATGCAAAGGATCAAGTCCTTATTGCAAGAAATCAAGGGTTAACCAACACAAGAGAGGAAAACGTCCTCAAGTAAAGAAAATGTCAAGGGTGAGGTGTTACAATTGTGACAAGAGAGGTCACTATGCTTGCGACTGTCGTGAGCCAAAGAAAGTATACACCTCTAGTACATTTGAGAACTTTGCTTATGTGTCAAGTTCTGCTTTATTGGCTGAATCCAATCCTTTGTGGACTATAGATTCAGATGTAACAGACCATATAACGAAGGATAGAGAATTCTTCGTGGAATTTTGACGAGTACCAACTGGAACTAAGTGCATCTATGTAGAAAATAACTCCAGAGATGAAGTTAAATGGATTGGCACCGGCCAATTGAACATGCGTGGTGGACGCAACTTGTTCCTACATGAAGATCTATATGCTCTGGAAATTCGTCGAAATTTAGTGTCTGTTTTGATGTTGGTCAAGCTTGGTTTTTATATGAACTTCCATAATAGAGGTGTAGATTTGTATTTGGATACGAACTACTATAGTTGTGGTCACTTTTTGGATGGTTTTATTGTATTAGATGTTGACTGTGGCAATGTCAATAATTGTTATTCCCTTGTTTCACGTCTTCTCTACTTCACATGATAATGATGTGAATTTTTGTTTCACGTCTTCTACTTCATATGATAAAGATGTGAATATGTGGCATGCTAGACTTGGTTATATGGGCCAGCTACATATGAAAAGGCTAACCAAATAGGGCTTGTTGGGCGATATTGAAAAAGTTGATTTGTCCATATGTGAGCATTGCCTAGAAGGGAAAACGACAAGGAAACCATTTAGAAAAGGTAAAAGAGCTTAATTTCCTCTGCATTTAATCCGTTATGACGTTTGTGGTTCAATGAATGTGAGAGGAAGGCAAGGGGCTGTTTATTTCATCACTTTTAATATATGATTATACTCGATTCGGATGTGTCTATTTGGTTTCTCATAAATCTGAAGCAATAAGTTGTTTCAAAAGGTTTACGACCCTGGTAGAGAATCAATTAGACAAGAAAATAAAAGCATTGAGATCCGATCGAGGTCGAGAATATTCATCTGATGAGTTCAGAAAATTATGTGATGAAAAAGGAATAGAAAGACAGTTGTCTATTCTGTATACTCCTCAACAAAATGGTGTTGCGGAGAGAAGAAACAGAACCCTACTGGAAATGGTTAGGTCCATGATGGCGCAAGCTAATTTACCTATTACTTTTTGGAGTGATGCGTTGTTAACTGCTGCCTATGTACTTAACCGGGTGCCTTCCAAATCAGTTACTTCCACTCCATATGAGTTATGGACAGGTAGAAAACCGGACTTAAGTTTTTCTTAAGCCATGGGGTTGTTCTGCCTGTACACATGAGTCCTCTCACAAGTTTGGGAAATTGGGTCCCAAAGGAAAGAAGAGTATTTTAATGAGATACTCCGAATACTCGAAAGGGTATGTGTTCATAGGTGAGCAGGAAAGTGAGAGTATAACTGAATTTGAATCACGGGATGTCACATTCTTAGTGAATGAATTTCCTAAGAGGGGCGAAATAGGGGAAGATTACTTCCTATTTGAAATTTTGGATTAAGATAATGATATTATGGAGTTCGTCCAAGTGGGAGTAATATGAGAAGTGATGAATTGAATTCAACGCATTCTCAATTGCAACCACTTGATGAGACGACATCATCATTACCTAATCCGAGTGGGAGCCTTATGGGGAATGATGTGCTAAGTGTACAATTTCCCATATGGTGAACAATTCGCCAAAGTATTCCCCGTCGACGTTTTGACATTGAAGGGGAAACTTTTATGATTGCTCCACAAGATGAGGATGAGCCAAGAAATATTAATGAGGCTCTGAGTTGCCCTAGTAAGGAAAAATGGATTCATGCAATGAGAGAGGAAATGGAGTCAATGAAATCAAACCAAGTCTGGGAACTGGTTGATTTTCAAAAAGGACACAAAGCCATTGGGAACAAATGGGTTCTCAAAATAAAGCAAAAGGCTTATGGCTCGATAGAAAGGCATAAGGCTCGCCTTGTGGCGAAGGGGTATGATCAACAGGAAGGAATTGATTATGAGGATACATTTTCTCCTGTGGTGAGATTTACCTCGATTTGCATCATTCTGGCAATAGTGGTTACTCTGGATCTTGAGTTACATCAAATGGATGTAATGACTGCTTTCCTCAATGAAGAATTAGAGGAAGAAATTTATATGGAACAACTTGCTGGTTTCATAGTGTAAGGCTAAGAAGACAAGGTATGTTGACTTTTGGAATCAATATACGGCCTTTAGCAGTCGTCAAGACAATGATATATACGTTTTTATAATGCCATAATGGCATATGACTTTACAATGATAGATGATGATTATTGTGTATATATCAAAAGATCCAAGGATCAATTTGTGATCATATCATTATATGTTGATGATATACTGATTGCCGGAAGCAATATGGAGTTTGTTAATACTGTCAAAAGTTGGTTGTCTTCCAACTATGAGATGAAAAACATGGGTGATGTTGCATACATTCTTGGAGTTAAGATTTCGAGATTGTAAACCTATAGACACTCCTATTGCAAAGGGTGAAGGATTGAGCCATAAATTGTGTCCAAGGACTCCACAAGAGAAGGAACAAATGAAACATGTTCCTTATGCTAGTGCTGTTGGAATGCTTGATGTACGCTATGATGTGTACAAGACCCGACATATGTTTTGCAGTTGGAATGGTGAGTAGATACCAATCCAATCCAGATCCAGCACAATGGAAAGCCGTTAAGAGAATACTGAGGTATCTAAAAGGGAACTGCTGATTATATGCTGAGTCATTGAGGAAAGGATCTACGACTCTAAAGCTATTATGATGCTGATTGAGAAGGAGATTTAGATGAAAGGAAATCTACCTCTGGGTTTGTTCTCTTACTGAATAATGGCACCATATGTTGGAGCAGTAAGAAACAAAAGTGTATAGCCTTGTCCACGATGGAAACGAGTTCGTGGCATTATCAACAGCAGTATAAGAAGATGTTTGGCTTAAGAGATTATTAAATCATTTAGGTGTTATTGGAAGTGCTGCAGATTTGTTATTAGTTAACTATGATAATCAAGCAGCAAAAGTGTACACTAAAGATCCAAATATCATGGCAAGACCAAACATATAGATACCAAGTATAATTTTGTCAAGGATATGGTTGCACGAAAGGATGTGAACTTAGAGTACATACTACGCATAGAATGGTTGCAGATCCTATAACAAAGCCAATACCTAGAGATGTGCTTTGTGGCCATGTGAAATCTCTAGGATTGCGTAGAGACTGATGTACTAAATATTGTAATTTCCCTAAGTGTTCACAATTTGATGAATTTATGTTTTCATCATTAATGCCTATGAATCTTTGTTTGATCTTTATGCATCTTAATGCTTAGTGCATTACATTTAGTTGAGAAAGTATGTCGGACAGATATAAGATTAACCCACTCACGCGGGTAATCACCTCTATTTACTGTGTGATAAATAGAGATGAGACTGTTTTTAAGCTTATTATCTAGGTGATAATCGAGAGCTCAAGCTTAAAACACGTATGTCGCCTTAACTAAGTGTTAAGATGAGGACATGATACTTACTATGTCTGAAAGTAAAATACTCCACATATTTTACTTTATCTGTCTATGATGCCAGATGTGAGTTCTGATGAATTTTGTAAATGAGTAGATACATGAACTCAAGTTAGACATTGGGTATGTCTGAACTATCATCTGTACGGTATTGAAAGGTGTAGACATACGCTCCATAGGAAAGGAGTTAATACCGTAATACGTATTTCATATTACGTATGCATGAGACGACCAATAAGAGTGGCAAAAGTTTGATCTCAACTTTTTATGTCGTGTGAGACTCTTAAGGAAAAGGGTTCCTCAATTTTTAGTCCCCTCATGACTCTTACTTATTCTCAAGATTTCTATTTAGTGTTTGCTATCTTAGGATGTTGCCAATGGTCATGAGTTTGATTCGATCTAATGGGGCATTTCTAGAAAAGCAAGCTGAACTGAAATTGAGAGTTTGAAGGAAAGAGGAAGATCGATTTTGGAGAATCACATTGTAGTTTTGTATTCACGGTTAACCAATTATGAATGTCTCTGGGATAATCATAATTGTGAATACAATATATATATCATTGTTTAAAGAGATCAAGAGAGATATAAATGTGATCGATCGATCTAGGGTACTGCATACTAAATCTACTCAGGATGTGATGCCCATTATGAGCTGCTATATATTCCTAATAGATGTATAACAACGAGCTCTCAAAGTATGCTGGTCGCACGGATTATTCACCGGTATGAATGTTGAAGAGAGGAAAATAGGATTCTGTTCGGCCCACCATGTTAAGTGAGAGTCTATGATGGATTTTTCTTTGATGGGGATGAGTTGGGCCTGTCCGCCCATGTTGGTTTTGTACCACCATGTGCGAGTGGGAGATGATGGATTTATGAGATGGGCTTAAGACCCATCCGCCCATGCTGGGCCCAAAAAGCTCGGCCCACGGGAATAGGGCCCGTGGATGGGGGAAGGTATAAAAAGGGAGGAGAGAGAGAGAGAAGACATCCCTTGGAAAGTTGGAACGTACGTACGTCTTCCCTTCTCCCGCTCTCTCTCTCTCCCCAAAAGAAGAAAACAGTGAAGCGCAAACGGCGACACCGTCTTCCCTTCAAGGCGAATTGACATCATCGGATCAGAATTTCTTCCTCTTCTTCAGCGTTGGTGTCTAATCTGTGGCTAACAAGGTACGCTCGAATCCATGGTGTGCTTTACGATCGGTGATACGTGTTTTTCCCGGGCTTCGTCTTCCGCATTGATTTATGGGTTCGATTTAGTGTCGAATCCGGTTTTCGGGGATCAGTCAATCCCAACAATTGCCAATAAATTTGGACCCAACAATCATATGAGAGAGTTATGAGTTAGGCTCAATGTGTAAAGAGGAGATTATTGAGTTGGTCGAAACACCCAATATAGATGTATCATTTTCAATAATTTATATTCGATTCATTATGTGTGCTATACTCATCCTTGCATTGAGCGGTGAATACTATTTTCTTCATTTTATTTTGGGCTTCCTTCTTGGCCATGGCTATATAAACACGACACCACAAAATCGCCCTTGCCCAACATTATCATCACATTGAGGTCCCTCTCTCTCTCTCTCTCTCTCTCTCTCTCTCTCTCTCTCTCTCACGCACACACGGAGACACGCAGACCCACGTACAGACAAACAAATACGCACACAAAGAAGAAGAAAACATGGAGGTATCAATCCAGTCAATTGCAGTAGCAACGATTCTGGCCGTCCTAACCACATGGGCATGGAGGGTGGTGAATTCGGTGTGGTTGAGGCCGAAGAGGCTGGAGAGGCTCCTGAGACAGCAAGGCCTTTCCGGCAAACCCTACACCTTCCTCTTCGGTGACCTCAAGGAGAACTCGCGGTTGCTCAAGGAAGCCTACTCCAAGCCTATCACCATCTTCGACGACATCAAGCCCCGTCTCTTGCCCTTCTTGCATCAATCCTCCCAAACTATGGTATGCACATCTTCATGTTATCACTCTTTGTGGCACTAATATATTCCTATTCATTAACACTCGCTTGATTTCGTCCATTGATCAATGCTGTTTCTGATGGAGTTTCAGAACATTTGAATTTATTGTCCTTTCATTGAAAATTAATGCTTCCCCGTTTTGAGTTTTGGCAACCAAAGATGTTAATACATCTCAAGTCCTTTAAATATGCTTATTTCGATATACAAGGGATATCTTACTCTACGAAAGCGAACATCAAATAAAACTTGCATGCGACCATGTTATTTGATATATATTTGCACAACACAACATGAATTTCTTGGGATAATTACAAAAAAAGAAGAATTTCTAAACATGTTATAAATATGTCAATTTTGTCAATATAATTTTAAATATTTCAATAATTTGCTAACACAGTCATTTTGGTCGATTTTAGCAAAAAATTGTTGATGTGGACATGAGTCATTCTAAATTTTTGCAGTTTTTAATAATTTTTATAATTTTCTTTTTCCGTGGCAATACCCATGCCAGCCTTAGGCAGGGGTGTCAAATGAAGACCGAAACAGGGGCGTCCCGAGCGGCGACTACCAGCACCAGTACGGCACCTTCCAAGGCGTCGCCAACTACCCGCCGCCGAACCCGCCGCACTAGCAGCCGGCGATCGGCTACCCCCAGCAGGCGCCTCCGCCGGGCGCCACCGATCCCTCGGCCCCCTCCTCCTCCACCTCCCCACTATTACCATCATGGGTATCACACCGTCCCAGGTACAAAGTCGCTTCCTTTGGAATCGCTTGCGAGCAGAGTTAACTTCAGGATGTAAAGTTTGAAAGGGGCTGTCGGTGAAAGTTCGATTCAGGGATCATTTTTTTTTCCGTTGATCCTGGAATTTGGTCGTGGTGCATTTGAAATTTCTGTGTGATCATGATGGAATGCTTCTAGGGAATCTTGGGATTTTGATTTTGTCTTATGAACTGCCAATATGCTCACCTCTGTCTATTCACTCTAGCATGGAATGATGTATTAATGGATATGGTTTATCCGGTGGGTTTAGTTTTTTGGCGAAAGGTTCAGCATCCTCATCTTTTGAGACATTGGATGTATGGGGGCGTGGGAGAGGAGTCCATGGAAGATGTTGAAATTATGTGAAATTAATCGGACCAGCACGTTTGTCCTCGTTTTGTTGACTCCTTTGAACGTGGCCGCTTTAGCTGTCAATCATGCTCATACAGAGGAGAATCATATGTTTTGCCCGATGTGTTGTTCCAGGGTTCTCAGAGTTTAAGTCGGATAAAATGCGGAAGCCACTGGTGTCTCGAGTAAAATGCTGTCTACTGAGCATAAATATGGCTCCGCCTATGTGTTCGCCTTACTTTGAAGTCATAAGTGCTCAGATGCGTTTTCAGTTGTGAATTACATCTAGATAGGAGCAGCTAGAGGAAGATGAGTAATTTTAGCCGGCAAATACTGTGACTGATGGGGTTTCCTTCACTGTAGGTGGTGAAATGATCTGTTGTATCCTTTTAAACTTGATCAGATTCTGTAGGACTCAAAAATTGGAAAATGTGTCTCTGAAACCTTTTCTCCTCGGTTCTCTTTTCACCTTTCTCGAATAGATAACTTACGGGAAAAATGAGAACTAAGTATGCCCATATTGATGATTTTACTGATTGCCCTGATGAAACAAAAATGATTGATGATCTTCATTCTGTATGCTTTGCAACATTTTACTGGGGAGATTTCATTTCACAGAAAACTTTTTCAGGTTATGCTGTTGCTGAAGGAAGACCAGTAAGAGAATCACGGCTGCCTTGCTGTGGTATTGGAGTTGGATGGTTTCTGTAAGTTACTTTCTTTACCAGTGGGTTGGATTTCATGTATTGGCTAGAGCATAGCCAACTGTGAAGCATGATGGAGTCAACAGTCCCTATAACTACAAGGACTGCGTGACAATTCTTGAGCCTGGATGTTGCAGATTATTATGCTTCATGAGTTCAACATTTGTATATTTTGTGATTCTCATTGGTACCTGGCCTTCAAGTTTGAAACCAGAGAAATCCCATGTGATGGTTCTTTTACCGAAATCTGAGCCTTATATTCATCATAATTTCGATAACTTTATGATCATCAGCTAATTTAGGATGTCTGATTTGTTGAAGGTTTATCCTTGGCTTCTTCCTTGGTGCTATCCCTTGGTACATTGGACTACTTCAACAATAAATAAAGAAAAAAAGAAAAAGGGGTCGAAGTAGCAAAATGCTAATCGAAAAGACGTTTTTCTAGAAGTCCAAGACATGGTGATTATCAATTGTCGTCGAACCGCTTTCAACAAGACGTCATTGACTACCGTCTGCCTTTTTGGCTGTGTGGGGCCGACGCTGAACCATCTTCGGCCAAAATGCCAGCGCGCGCTCCTGCATACGCAGGGGATGACGTTTTACTGGGGAAATTGTCAGCGTTCGAGATTTTATCTCCACTCGTCTTTCTTGCCCGCCACGATACATAATTTGATGCGTCTGAGCTAAATCGCACTGCGTTTCCGGTTTTATATCCATTCTGTCGGCCATCCCCAAACAGCTTTTAAAAAGATTGAAAACAAGAATTTAAAAATATTTACATAATTCTTTTTAAGATTTATAAACATTCAAATTAACGAAATGAAGTAATCTGAGTAATTTTTTTTTTTTTTTTTTTTTCAAATCATGTCATCTTGCACCTACCCTTTTGGCCTTAAAATGTAGGGGATGATGTTTTACAAGGAAAATTGTCAGTATTTAGGATTTTGACTTAATACGTCTTTCTTATCCGTCAGGAGACATAAGTTGATGTGTTACAGCTAAATTGCACTGTGTCTCTAGTTTTATATCCATTCGGTGGGCCATCTCCAGATAGCTTATGTCAAAACCCATGAAAAGGCTTGAAAACAAGAATTCAAAAATATTTACATAATTTTTTTTTAGGATTTATAAACATTCAAATTAACGAAATGAAATGATTTGGAGTGGTTTTCTTTTTACTTTTTTTTTTTTCAAATCATGCCACCTCGCACCTACCCTTTTAGCCTTTGTATAATGTAGAATGCTTGAAAACTTCAAAATTGCTTTACATTGATGTGTCAAGGCACACGCAATTCTTCCACAATTATTTAAAATTGCTTTACATTGATGCTTTTGCAAAAATGAGGTTAACCAACGTAAACGATGCACATAGATATCGCATGAACAAGGAGCTCTCACGGATAACAATGACTCCTTGCCTTATCTTCGCCTTTATCCCCAGAACGAGCCAAAGTTGCAGCCAGAGAGCGAACAAAAGCTGGAAAACAACCGAAACGACAACCTGTTGCTCTATTCGCAACCATTCAAGTCGACATCATATGTACATTAGGAGATGATAAACTGCAGATAGTCAAACGATATTGCAAAATTATTTATTAGGCATAAATATTTCAAATTTGATACAACACTTATCGAAGGCTTTTTACACCATCACGATGAACAAGATGTGAATCCCAGGTTTTTCCTTTTTTCAATAACATGCCTTGCCAGCAAAGGAGAGATTCCATTGCCGTTGAGAAATTAGACATTGTACTTGTCCTAAACTGATTTAATACGTGTGCTATACTCATCCTCGCATTTTGAGCGGTGAATAGGCTTTTCTTCTCTTTATTTTGGGTTTCCTTCTTTTTTCTTTCATTTTTCTTTCATTTTTGATTCCAACTCTGGTCACGGTCAAGAAGCTTCTTGGCCAACAGACACACGGCTCTGTATGTGCTATGGCTATATAAACACCACACCACACAATCGCCCTTGAAGTCTCTCGCTCACAGCATACGGACAAATATATACGCACACGCAGAAGAAAAGATGGAGGCATCGATCCAGTCAATTGCACTAGCAACGGTTCTGGCCGTTCTGACCACATGGGCATGGAGGGTGGTGAACTGGGTGTGGCTGAGGCCGAAAAGGCTCGAGAGGCTCCTGAGACAGCAGGGCCTCTCCGGCAAACCCTACACCTTCCTGTTCGGTGACCTCAAGGAGAACTCGCGGTTGCTCACAGAGGCCAACTCAAGCCCATCTCCGTCTCCGACGACATCAAGCCTCGTCTCTTGCCTTTCTTGCATCAATCCTCCCAAACCTATGGTATGCACTTCTTCATAGTATCACTCTGTGTGGAACTTTTATTTTCCTTTTAATTAACACTCGCTTGGTTTCGTCCTTTGGTCGATGCTGTTTCTGATGGAGTTTCAGAACATTTGAATATACTATCGTTTATCTTGGAAATTCTTACTTCCACGTTTTGCGTTTTTGCGACCAAAGATGTTAATGCATCTCAATTCCTTTAAATAATTGCTTATTTTGATATGCACACAATAAGGACACATCTTACCATACAAAAGCGACATTAAATAAAACTTGCATGTGACCGTGTCGTGTGACAGCAGACCATGTATTTCATTTGGCACGGTGGCTCTTACCAAGTGCATTGCAGGCAAAGACTCGTTCATGTGGATAGGACCAACACCGAGAGTGCGCATAACGAACCCCGAACAACTAAAGGAGATCTTCTCCAAGATAAACGACTATCCCAGGCCAGGCTCCAATCCCCTGGTGAAGTTGCTCGCCGATGGACTCGCGAGTCACGAGGGCGAGAAATGGGCACGGCACAGAAAGATCATCAATCCAGCATTCCACATGGAGAAGTTGAAGGTACATGAAACTATTCCCTGGTCAACTGAATTGAACCACACACATTGACGCCTCAGGATTTCTCTTTTAAATCCTCCTTTGCTTTGGTCTGTTGCTTTTGCAGCTTATGTTGCCCGCATTTTATTCAAGTTGCACTGAGATGGTTGGTAGATGGGAAAAATTGGTATCGGTAGACAGATCCTGCGAGATCGACGCGTGGGTCGACCTTCAAAATTTGACTCGTGAGGTGATCTCTCGAACAGCGTTTGGCAGTAGCTTCGAAGAAGGCAAAAGGATCTTCGAACTTCAGGGGGAACAAGCCCAGCTCACGTTAATAGCCCTTCAGTCGGTGTACATCCCTGGCTGGAGGTAAAATCGTTCATCATCCATAAGCTAATTGAATCTAAATGAGCTTATGGCTTACAATCATGACATTCTTAAAAAAATCCAACTATTTGATTCAATGTTTCGCAGGTTTGTGCCAACTAAGATGAACAGGAGGATGAAGAGCATAGATAAGGAAGTGCGGGCTCTGCTCATGGACATCATCCGCAGAAGAGAGAAAGCAATAAGGGAAGGGGAAGCTGCTGGCGATGATCTGCTGGGGCTGTTGCTGGAGTCAAACATGAAGGAGAATGTCGGGATGAGCCTTCACGATGTGATCGAGGAGTGCAAGCTTTTCTACTTCGCTGGACAAGAGACCACTTCGGTCTTGCTGGTTTGGACCATGGTCTTGTTGAGTGTGCACTCGAATTGGCAAGCACGAGCTAGGGAGGAGGTCCTCCAAATCTTCGGAAGCGGGAAACCTGACCCTGACGGCTTAAGCCACCTCAAGATTGTAAGTTCAATGCTCTTTTCCTCTTTTGTTGAGAATGGGACTCATAATAGGTCCGATCTAGAGAGTTCTTCACGAGCATCTTTTATCACATGACACATGATAATCATTCTATAATTACTGGATGCGATTTTCCGATCCTTAGTAGATGAAATGTTTGTTTAAATATAATGTTATCCTATGAAGATGAACACGACAATGAAGTGACAGGACAATTTCTTTGCACACTTGAATTGAACTTGGATTTCCTGTCGACACAAGAACCTGACTTTTTGGACAATAGCCTCCAGCTCCTTTTTCTGGATAAATTACAATATATTTCCATCTCTTCGAGGATATTGATATCATTCCAGCATCGTGATCGTTCATAGATGCTCCTACATGCGCATCTCTACCATATGAATTCTTCTAAGAATTTGTCGTAATCAGGTCACAATGATCTTAAATGAGGTGTTGAGGCTATATCCACCGGTGACTGAGCTGGGGCGGAAGGTTCCTACTGAAACAAAACTCGGGAAGCTGACCATACCCCCGGGAGTCCAGCTCTCAATGCCGACACTCCTCATCCACCATGATCAAGAACTTTGGGGCGAGGATGCCGAGGAGTTCAAGCCAGAGAGGTTTGCCGAGGGAGTGTCCAAGGCCACCAAAACCAAGTCTCCTTTTTCCGTTCGGATGGGGCCCTCGTATATGCATCGGCCAAAACTTCGCGTTGATAGAGGCAAAGATGGCGCTCGCCATGATTCTTCAGCAGTTCACCTTCGAGCTCTCTCCATCTTATGCGCATGCTCCTTCTAATGTCATCACCCTCCAGCCACGATATGGTGTTCAGGTCATCTTGCGCAAGGCAAACTAAAAGTTAGAGATCAGGGTGACATGTAGTGTAGACAAATACGTGGATAGATATAATGTCGCACTACACCATTTTCGAAGTTTGTACGTTGTTGTTTAAGAATAGAAGTTTAGTGGTTGTAAACGTAATCAAATGGCCTCTTAACTAAGTGACCGGTTATTTTAGTTTAATAACAGCAAAACGCTGGATGTATCTGAATCTTCCTTTCAGAAAACCCCAGTAGAAGATAAGCTATGCTTTTTCCTAGTGCTATAATAAACCCATTTATTTCTTTTCAGATGCTGATCTGGATGATTTTTATATTAATTTTTTTTTGTCAATCCCGAATCAAAAGTTAGCTTTTAACATATAGAGATTATAAATGAGTCTAATTTCACTCTAGCCATGTTAATTTTAAAAAATTTCAAAGATTTAATCCAAAAATCAACCTTTTAGAAAAAGTCAATCAAATAGTTGATTTTAGAGTTTGTTAATTTCTATCTATATTTTTTTTGACAAAATTTTCCATATTCTGGCCATTGGAAATGTTGCAAGCTCTCTAGCCAGTGAACATTTTGGTTGGTCAGTAGGTTCAGGTCCTTATTTGAGACTTGTTAGCCATTTTGGGTTTTTATTTGAAATAATAATCACTTCGAATCTTTATTTGAGAAAGTAGACTCACTTTGAATTCTTATTTGAAACTTTTCCTATAAATAAACCGCTCATTTAAACATAAAACCACGGCATAAAATTAACTCACGATTCAAGTTCGAAACAGAAAAAACGCGCACGGCTCTCTGCAACTTGATGTGTGCGGCTTCTTTTCTTTCGTACGATTTTTAAGCTGCTTCACGTACGCTAAAGGGGACATTCGTGTGCCCAAAGGTCAAATATTTGACCTGGGCCCACCAGCTCTTTTGTCCGGCTCCACGTGCGGAGAGATTTTTTTCCTTTCTTCTACGTGCACAGGGCTTCGGCAACTCTTGTGAGGCTGCAGCAGCTTCACGCCAAACGGAGAATTCCTATTATCATCATAGGTGTGCCAGAGTCAACAACTTTGACTCTGGGCCCACGGCCTCATTTCCTTTTTCGAGGGGCAGGGATTCTTTTCTTTTTCTTATTCTTTTGTCTTGCTTTGCACGTCCCATAGAAAAAGTCCAAGAAAGAAAATTGTTACTTCTTTCTTTATCTGATTTCCAATCCTTGGAAGGTGCTACGGCTATATAAACACGACACCACACAATCGCATAAACACGACACCACACAATCGCCTTTGCCCAACATCAAACGATTGGAGTCTCTCTCTCACAGCATACAGACAAATAGATACGAACACGCAGAAGAAAAGATGGAGGCATCGATCCAGTCAATTGCGCTAGCAACGGTTCTGGCCGTTCTGACCACATGGGCATGGAGGGTGGTGAACTGGGTGTGGCTGAGGCCGAAAAGGCTCGAGAGGCTCCTGAGACAGCAGGGCCTCTCCGGCAAACCCTACACCTTCCTGTTCGGTGACCTCAAGGAGAACTCGCGGTTGCTCACAGAGGCCAACTCCAAGCCCATCGCCGTCTCCGACGACATCAAGCCTCGTCTCTTGCCTTTCTTGCATCAATCCTCCCAAACCTATGGTATGCACTTCTTCATAGTATCACTCTGTGTGGCACTTATACTTTCTTATAAATTAACACTTGCTTGGTTTGGTCCTTTGGTCGACGCTGTTTCTGATGGAGTTTCAGAACATTTGAATAATACTATTCTTTATCTCGGAAATTCATACTTCCCCGTTTTGTGTTTTTGCGACCAAAGATGTTAATGCATCTCAATTCCTTTATACAATTTCTTATTTTGATATGCACACAATAAGGACGTCTTACCATATGAAAGCGACATTAAATAAAACTTACATGTGACCATGTCGTGTGACATTTAGACAGTAATTACTAATTACATTGCCACACACACGTATATATAGAAGCACAACACAGCATAGATTTCTGGGGATAATTACCGAAAAAGCAAAACGATCACAAATATATTATAAGAATGCCTTTTAGTCATAAATTTTTCAATTTTGCCAAATTAATCCTATGCCTTTTGAAAATTTGCTAATATAATCATTTCAAACAATTTTGACAAAAAATTGTAGATGTGGATGCCAACCTTCTCATATGGCATGTCTGACATTGATCCGAATAATTTTACAATTTATAATAAATTTTCTGAAATTTATTCTTTTTTTCCTTTTTTTATTTTTTTAACTATTGCCATGCCCTCGCCAACTCTAGGCAACGGTGTTTGGCCCTCACATGTGGTTAGTGATCTCTGCCAGCCGCCACCAAGGCCCTAGACCAGTGAAGGGAAATAAGTGAAAAACAGAACAAAGAAAAAGGAAAGAAAAAAAAAAAGGAAAAATAATGAAAATTGCAAATATTATTCACTTCAACGTTGACTATACCATATAAAAAGGCTAAAAGGTAGTTCACGTTAGTGCCGGCCATGATAATTATTATAACCATCTTTTCCCTCGTCAATATGAATTAAGTCACCCATTTACAAGCAATCCTAAAAAACAGCAGACCGTGTATTTCATTTGGCTTCGTGGCTCTTACCAAGTGCATTGCAGGCAAAGACTCGTTCATGTGGATAGGACCAACACCGAGAGTGCGCATAACGAACCCCGAACAACTAAAGGAGATCTTCTCCAAGATAAACGACTATCCCAGGCCAGGCTCCAATCCCCTAGTGAAGTTGCTCACGAATGGACTCTTTGATCACGAGGGCGAGAAATGGGCACGGCACAGAAAGATCATCAATCCAGCATTCCACATGGAGAAGTTGAAGGTACATGAAACTATTCCCTGGTCAACATTGATGCCTCAGGATTTCTCTTTTAATTCCTCCTTTGCATTGGTCTGTTGCTTTTGCAGCTTATGTTGCCCGCATTTTATTCAAGTTGCACTGAGATGGTTGGTAGATGGGAAAAATTGGTATCGGTAGAGAGATCCTGTGAGATCGACGCGTGGGTCGACCTTCAAAATTTGACCCGTGAGGTGATCTCTCGAACAGCGTTTGGCAGTAGCTTCGAAGAAGGCAAAAGGATCTCCGAACTTCAGGGGGAACAAGCCCAGCTCACGATAATAGCCCTTCAATCGGTCTACATCCCTGGTTGGAGGTAAAATCGTTCATCATCCATAAGCTAATTGAATCTAAATGAGCTTATGGCTTACAATCATGACATTCTTAAAAAAATCCAGCTATTTGATTCAATGTTTCGCAGGTTTGTGCCAACTAAGATGAACAGGAGGATGAAGAGCATAGATAAGGAAGTGCGGGCTCTGCTCATGGACATCATCCGCAGAAGAGAGAAAGCAATAAGGGAAGGGGAAGCTGCTGGCGATGATCTGCTGGGGCTGTTGCTGGAGTCAAACATGAAGGAGAATGTCGGGATGAGCCTTCACGATGTGATGGAGGAGTGCAGGCTTTTCTACTTCGCCGGACAAGAGACCACTTCGGTCTTGCTGGTTTGGACCATGGTCTTGTTGAGTGTGCACTCGGATTGGCAAGCACGAGCTAGGGAGGAGGTCCTCCAAATCTTCGGAAGCGGGAAACCTGACCCTGACGGCTTAAGCCACCTCAAGATTGTAAGTTCAATGCTCTTTTCCTCTTTTGTTGAGAATGGGACTCATAATAGGTCCGATCTAGAGAGTTCTTCACGAGCATCTTTTATCACATGACACATGATAATCATTCTATAATTACTGGATGCGATTTTCCGATCCTTAGTAGATGAAATGTTTGTTTAAATATAATGTTATCCTATGAAGATGAACACGACAATGAAGTGACAGGACAATTTCTTTGCATACTTGAATTGAACTAGGATTTCCTCTCGACACAAGAACCTGATTTTTTGGACAATAGCTTCAAGCCCCTTTTTCTGGATAAATTACAATATATTTCCATCTCTTTGAGGATATTGATATCATTCCAGCATCGTGATCGTTCATAGATGCTCCTACATGTGCATCTCTATCATATGAATTCTTCTGAGGATTTGTCGCAATCAGGTCACAATGATCTTAAATGAGGTGTTGAGGCTATATCCACCGGTGACTGAGATGACGCGGAAGGTTCCTAAGGAAACAAAACTAGGGAAGCTGACCATCCCCCCGGAAGTCCAGCTCTTAATGCCGACACTCCTCATCCACCATGATAAAGAACTTTGGGGCGAGGATGCCGAGGAGTTCAAGCCAGAGAGGTTTGCCGAGGGAGTGTCCAAGGCCACCAAAAACCAAGTCTCGTTTTTTCCATTCGGATGGGGCCCTCGTATATGCATCGGCCAAAACTTCGCGTTGATAGAGGCAAAGATGGCGCTCGCCATGATTCTTCAGCAGTTCACCTTCGAGCTCTCTCCATCTTATGCGCATGCTCCTTCTAATGTCATCACCCTCCAGCCACGATATGGTGTTCAGGTCATCTTGCGCAAGGCAAACTAAAAGTTACAGATCAGGGTGACATGTAGTGTAGACAAATACGTGGATAGATATAATGTCACTGTTGGAAATGGTGATCCATTTTCTAGAATTTCCTAGAGTTGCTAAACTTCTAGAATTACCTAGATGAAGTTTCTGGAAGAAAGAGGAAAATGTCCAACATGTAAGAGAAGTCTCTAGAAGAACTACAATCTAGAATTTCCTAGAATAAGCCTAAGTGGACAACATTCCACATTATTCTAGAATGTTGTATTTAGTCTCTATAAATAGGAAAGACGGAAAGCGTAGCAAAACAACAAATGTAAAAGAGTGAGAGGAGCATGAGATAATACTCCATATTATGAATCTCCTCCACCAACACTTCCTTCAACTATTGTAAAATTGAAACTATTTACCATATCCATGTTCTTTGTCCTTCAATTATCCTATTTTATCCCTTGTCCATCCACACTACAAACTATACCATACACTTGCACACATCACTAACCATAAACTATAACTAATACCAAAACCATGCTTCCGCAATGCACACATCCAAAAAAATTTCAACAGTCACACTACACCATTTTCGAAGTTTGTACGTTGTTGTTTAAAAATAGAAATTTAGTGTTTGTAATCGTAATCAAATGGCCTCTTAAATAAGTGACCTGTTATTTTAGTTTAATTACAGGAAGATGCTGGATGTATCTAAATCTTCCTTTCAGAAAAACCCCAGTAGAAGATAAGCTACGCCTTTTCCTAGTGCTATAATAAACCCGTTTATTTCTTTTCGTAGACTGTTCTGGCCAATGACCAGTAAAGATGGCTTTATTATCCCTATTCTTCAGATTTTAACGTGCACTAGAGGATACAAAAATTGAACCACATTTCTCCACAAAGGAGAAGAACCACACCAGCTTTATTTTGTGCTAGAGACCTTCAACTGCTTGGTCCAAAGCAAATGGAGCCATTGCCGTTAGTGAAAGTTTGATTCGGGGATAATTTTTTCGTTGATCCTGGAATTTGGTAGTGCTGCATGGGAATTTCTGTGAGATCTTGATGAAATGCTTGTAGTGAATCTTTGGATTTTAATTTTGTCTTACGAACTGCTATCTTTGCTAATTCACTCTAGCATGGGATGATGTGTTACGGATATTTCTTAAAATAAAAAAGTCATTTTCCATTTCTTTCTTTTGCCTTGTCATTTTCAAATAATTTCCTATTCAATTCTATTGAAAACCCAAAAAGTTAAATGGTTGACTTTTTGTTAACTTAGTGGTCAATCCATTGATCAAAAGTCAATTCTAAATCAAAAGTTGGCTTTTTACATAAAAAGATTATAAATGATTCTAATTTCACTCTAGCCAAGTTAGTTTTCAAAAATTTCAAAGATTTAACCCAAAATGTTGAAATTAAAATTCAATCATATATTTGATTTTTGGATATAGGAAAACCAAGCTAATAAACTAAAGAAATTCAAGTTGATCATTTGAGACTAAACTTTAATTTCACGAATTAAAGTTCAATTTTACCATTAAACCTCGATTCATTTTATAGCATAAGAGTCGACATCAATTCAAAGTCAATTCGGATACAATAGGTTACCCTAGGTATGAACAATTAATCGAATAAGTGCCTCGTGATATTATTTGAATTCAATTTGGATTAATTTGCGATTTCGATCAAGAAATTATGTGAAATTGCCCAATTTGGCCTAAAAAGTCCAATTACATGTACCCATAATGCAGGTCCATTATTTTTCGTGTTAATTAAGTAATTAGGTCAATATAAAATAACCGAATCGCATTTATATGGTTTAATTAGCTTGCTTTCTTTATAATCGGACCATTTTCCTCTAATTGAACAAGTTTTTTTTTTCCAATTTGATTCTTGAGGGTCTAAATTACATAAAATTTAGGACTTCAGGGGCCAAGATGCCTGAGACATCACCGAATCAATCGAACTGGCATGCATCATTCCCAAGACTGATCGATTCCCGATACAATCTTGTTTTGAGGTGGAATTGTGGATTAAACTGAGGGGACCAATTATAAGATTTTGGGACCGGAAATCGAACTGACTGGTCATGAAATTGGGAACCGAATCGACTGTCCAGTCTTGTTTGGTCTGATTTGGTCTGGTGGAATTGGTAAGTTTGCTATTTTATTGTGGCACCCCTCGATGGCCCCCAATCCGATTAGGGTCGCCATAGTTCGCTTACCATTCACTATTTCTATGTCATGTCACTCTGATACCATTTCAATTGCAGCGGGTCCATACAACATAAGGGGTTTACACTTCTTCTTTTTTTTTTTTATAGGTCCCTTGCGCAATTCATATACGGAAGCACATCCAACAAATTCCCTTCCCTATATTCAGAAAATGATGCACACCTACTAAACATCTTATATAAGTTAAAGTCATACACTTTTATTTACATAAAGCAGATGTACATCTTTAGTTGGTACATTGAAATGCCGATGTTTCTATACTCGGCTATACTTCAAAAGATGACCGACATCTCCTCCCACAATCGTATGCTTAAGGTCCATCAACCAGTGTCGGCGTCCAAAGGTTCCCTCCTTTGCTATCCTTCTCCTCGCGGTCATATCCAACCGCTCAAACCATCTACTAATCTGAAATGTTGGTCCCCAAAAGGGGTGAGTACAACCACTCAGCAGGTAAAGGAATCCAATAACCACTCAATGCATCATACAAGTCATACATGCATTGCAGGCATTACTTACCTTGAAGCCATGCGTATATCATCATGCATTATCACCGCAATCATAACACATACATGTGTATCATCATGTCATACTCATATAGTCGTCATCATGACATTATTATATTACACACATGTCATCATCATCATATACGTGATATCATCATACCATACATGCCATCATCATCATATCATACACATGTCATCATCATCATGACATCATCACATCACACATGTCATCATGCCATATCATATATCATCATCATCATCGTGGCCTCATCACATCACGCATGTCATCATTATCATGGCATCATCATATCTTACATGTCATCATGCCATATCATGTATCATCATCATCATCATGCATATCATCATGCATATCATATCATGGGTGATCATCATTATTTCATATCACATATCATCATCATCATCGTCATGCATATCATCATGCATATCATCATTATCATGAGTGATCATCATTATTTCACATCACATATCATCATCATCATCATCATCATGCATATCATCATGCATATCATATCATGGTTTAATTTCCACTTTTAGCTTTCAATTTGATCACCACATCACCCATTCCTCAAATCATCAATTTCATCATCCCCTCGGGCAAAGACCTCCGAGGCTTCTGGCATTCAGCCTCCTAGGCCACCGGGCATCTGGCCCCCCACATTCCGGGCATCTCGCATCCCAGCTGGCATCATGAGGCATTCCCTTCGGGCAAAGACCTCCGACAGGGCTTCCGGCATTTACACTCCCTGGCCGAGCATCTCGCACCCCAATCTTGGCATCGCGAGGCATTCCCTTCGGGCAAAAACCTCCGACAGGGCTTTCGGAATTATGTACCGACATACCACCAGGCCTCCCCTGGAATTACGTACCGTATACCACCGGGCATCCCGACACTCCCGGGGAATCTCCAGAATTACGCCACTAGGCCACCGAGCATCATCATCCACCACAACAATCTCCTCATTTAACATTATTCATGTTCACCAATTTCAGTCTTAATTTAGCATGGCATATGATGTATTGGCAAATCAACAATCATGTTCAGCATTTGAATTCACACATGCATCTTAATGCATACATCCAGACCTCATCACACATACTACATGGTGCAATAAAATTCATGGAATTTATGCCAATTAAAATAATCCATTTATCATGCCCCTTTTTATTTTTATTTAAATTCCAGCTTGTGCCATTTTCAAAAATATTAAATTTAATTATTTATATAATCTCAAAAATCATAAAATTAAGGCAAGTAATAAATAAGGCAATAGGATAATGATTTTATGCAAAATACACGGCCAATGAGAAATCCACACAAATCCATAATTTACACAAAACAGCATGAAATTTTCGGATGAAACCAGAATGCACAGTTTCCGAAGAAATTCTATTAAAATATCCATAAGACCTTCAAAAATTACGAAATTTTACCTAGTGATAGCCAATACATTTTTGTACAACTTTCATGAAGACTTCCAAGCCAGATTATTTTTAGATTATTTTATACAGTCTCACGAAGCTTCTGGATCCGTTACCGCATCGTCCAGTGCTAGCTTCTCCGAAATATTGAGTTTTAACCTACCTATTCTCTTTCGTTTCCTCTTAAATTTGGATATGTTATAAATCAAGATGTCCTCTACAAGTTTCATGAAGAAATATAAGTCAAATAACCAGATTATAGTCATCATCTATGTCCATGAAGTCTCGGGTGTCTCGGAATACATCACCAGAATCACCGTCTTCAAGATCTAGTTGATTTACTAGGCTATTCTTGTTCATTTCACTTAAAATTTGAGTATGTTCTATTTTAAGATGTCCTCTACAACTTTCATGAAGAAATCGAAGTGAGATTCTCAACACAAACCAACATGCAACCACAAATCCAACCAAAGGTCAGTAACATCTTTCCAGATCTGGGGTCTCCGTAGGATGAGACTTTAACCCCTTGATCTCCATAATTTTCCACCAAATTTTATTATGTTATATTTTAAGATGTTAGCTACAACTTTCATGAAGAAACCAAAGCCAAAATCGAACTCTAAACATGCATTCAAGCTCTCACAACATTCTGACTCGAGCGGATTCATGCGAAAACATTTCAGATCTGACATCTCCATAAGATGAGAGTTTGACCCCTCAAATATCCATCATTTTCCACGAAATTTTAGTATGTTATAGTAAAAGATGTTAGTTACAACTTTTATGAATAAATAGAAGCCAAATTCGGACTCTAAACACATATTCAAGCTCAAACAACATTCTGACTCACACTGTTCGAGCAAGAACAGCCATGCGATTCAAGAATAAGCCAACCACACCTCGGTTTTTCTCACTTAAACACCCAAAAATTTAACATGCAAACAACATACAAGCGTGCAAGAGAAGCTAGAGGACTCCCACTTGCCTCTAGACCGGATGGACAGCAGCAAAAGAGACGGCACACCGGCGACGGACGAACGGCATGCGGGCGGCGATGGGCGAGCTCCTCCTCTCTCGGCCTCACTCTCTCTCTCTCGCAACCTCCTCTCTCCCTTTGGCCGAATCCTCCACCAGCCACTCTCTCTCTCTCCCTCTCTCTCTCTCTCTCTCTCTCTCTCTTTTGGATGCTTATATATTGCATGCTTTCTTAGTTTGCATGAGGGACAAGTGTTCTCATGAGGAGAACAAGTGGCAAAAAGGAGAGGACAAGTGTTGGAGGACATGCAAGGTTAATGGGCCTTCTTCTTGGGCCAACCTTGGGCCAGCAAATGGGCTGGTCGACAGCCCCTCCTTGGCTCCAATGGGCCGACCATTTGGCCCTCCAAAATCCATACTCTTGGGCCTAAGGCCCAACCTAATTAAACCCACAATTTCCTTTCAATTTTTCATCTTTAATTCTTTCTTTTAAGAATTTAATTACTAAATTCCACATGGCCAAAATCTTGAAATCATAATTCCATAAATTCCAATTCATAAAACACATGGCCAATGATAGGATTTTCTTTCCTATCAAATAATTATCCATTAAAAGCTTGGCCATATATCTTATTGCAAATTATGGATTAAATGGCCATAACTTGATGGTACTTCCATCACCTATTCATAGAATTTAATGTAGCTAGAGGTCGTCATGAATTTTGGGATGCCACATTTATACCAAAAATAAAATAAACAATGTTGCAGCTTGTTGCTTGTGGCACGGTGCATAAATACATGTAGCTTGCTGCTTGTCCCTCGGGAGTTTCCTCATCCACACAACAAGCTTTTCTCTATACTCTCTGTTACTAATGGAATGACAGTTCATCAGCAAAGGTAAATGGCCTTTCTATTCTCTCAATCCTGCATGAAAGAGTAGTTCTTTAGCAGGAGAGGGATAAGGCGTTGCCTTGAGATTATGCTGACAAGTCTTGCAATGAATGCTAGGTCAGTATCTTGAAAGGCTAATTCTCCTTTTTACCTGAAGTTCTCGCATTGATGATTTCTCATTTCCTTTCTTCCAAGGCTTGACTTGGGATACAACTTGTTGGGAGTAGGTTTTGGCTTGCCTCTTTTCACTTAGGAGGATTGGTTCAGTTGGTATTAGTTGAGCTTAAGGGGCTTCACCGACTGAATTTGTCCATAAACCTAGATTCCAATGATCTTGTAACCAAAGCATCATAACAAAGTTCTACGGTGACCCCTCTCAAGACTCAAGGCTCAACACCCAAGATTAGATTCTTTGTTCTTTAGCATCGAAAGCATGAATCACGTCAATCCGACCACCATCTCGCTACCAAACAAGTAATCCAATTTGCTTCATATATTATAATCGGGGAAATTGGGAGGCATTAGGTTTGTTTATCAAGAAATTTAAAAATATGTATTTAATATATATAATCAACCGGTCCGGGTCGGGTCGGTTTGATTAGACTAGTTCTCACATTATAACTAGGAACCAAACTGACCAGCCACCGGTTTCAAGAATGAGAATTAGGAACTAGACCACCCTCTCTGCGAATCGCCCAAAACCAGGGGGTTCGGTCAGGGAGGTTCTTAGTTCGGGCGGTTCCCATTACACACCTCTAATTGGTCTGATCGATTTGACTAGCCACTAGTGAAAGAGGCTGATTTGGCCCTCCACTGGTCAGCTCTTGGTGGCTGAGAACCACTAGTGAGTTTAACGTTGTGTGTATTTTATTCTTATGCTTTTCAACTTTCCATATTTTGCGAAAATATCCATGGATTCAGTGAAATTACAAATGTACCTTTAATTAGGCCTTAATCGCAAATTCTATTTAAACTTTTGATTTTGGTACATCGACACCATTCAGATGGTCATGCAATATATTTTGACTTAATCCATAATAAACTTAATTAGGCCATTGGATCAAGTTTCGACTATCAAATCAAACCGACGACCAAAATTTGATCTTAAAGGGGGACTATATAAGATTTTTCCCTCCAAAACTTTGGGGGAGTTTTTTATTATTTGTTTTTTTTTTAGATCTGAACAGGAATTTCTCTCTCAAAAACTCTCTCCTCTCTCTCTTTCCCATCACTTATCTTTCCCTTTCTCTCTCTCTCGCGCTCACAGATTGCTGTGTCGACCATTGCTCACGTGGAACCCTGGCAAGTTGAGTACCAAGATCCACCAGATCCACCAGCTCCTTTCTTCTCCCATTGTCGCTGCTTGGAGCCCCAATGATTGCCGGAGCTCCTCGATCAGCCCGATCAACCGATTGGACCAATCACCAGTGCGAGTGCTAGCAATTCCAGTCGTCAAGTATAGCGGTTAGTCGCGACGACCAACCTGGCATCCTCAACATTGCCCCACCTTAGATCGTCTCCCTTTAACCTATCTTGAAGAACCAGGTGACCGAAAAACCACTTAGCTACCATTGGAGGTCTTCCAATTGGCCAATCTCATGTCAGTGGCTTGAACTGATTCAAAACAAATCGATTCTGTCTAGCCGCTGATTGGGGGCTTGATCAATGCCAATCCGGTCCATCCAACCATCCATGGCATCCCTTCAACAATCCTTGATGTTTGTGATCCATTCCATAGTTTAGGTTGTCAATCAATCGAGCTCGTTTCGTTGAAATCGCATAAAGGTAAACAATCAAAACTTGAATCCGATGAAACGAGATCGAGCTAGTTGATTGGGGCCAAGACTCGAACCCTAGAACTATATCTCATGGTTAAATTTGTGATTTGGATGTTATGTTATGATAGTTGATGATGTTGTGTTGATTAAAGCTGAGATTGAACATGATTTTACATAATTTACCTAGTTCTGCAAAAATCACATGCTCGAAAGTGACTCTATATTAGGGCTGACCTGAGGTCCTAAACCTCGTTATTTGTCTCAAGTTTCAATTTGATTTATTGTGGGCCTCAAATGGAGTTTGTTTGACACCTAAATTGCATCTTGGAAGTTGGATGATCCTGCTGGATTTTCATGATATTATGGTATTTTGGTTTTGAACATATTTTTCTTTCTAACTTTCTACTGATTTTTGTGTTGAGATTTTGGAGATGGTTCCTCCACGGAAATTGTACAAAATCATGTTGGTATAACATTTTTTTTTTGTAGAATTTTTGAAGCAAATCTGATTAGGCTAAATCTCATAGTAACGTTACTATGTTGCTTTGTCTTGTACGAGTTTGTAACACCCTGGGTTCGTCAATCTATACATATTATCCACTTTGAGCCCATTGGACCCTCATAGTTTTGTTCCTTTGGGCTTCGCCCAGCAAATGTGTATGTATAGATAGAGAACCCAAAACCTTATAAGCCAGTCCAGGACTCTCCTTAGGCAATCTAGGACAAGAGACGCACCCCCTCCCTGTGTATGTCCAGGACCGAGGTGTGGATGCACTGCTGTCCCTCCTTCCCACGCATTGCCGCATGGGCTGTCACACTTTTCACCAACCCTTAGGAGCACACCATCCTCACTGTAGCTCCATATGTGGTTGAGAGTTGGTTTTGATACTACTTGTAACATGCTAAATTCATCACTATACACATATTGTCTACTTTGAACCCCATTGGACCTTCACATTTTTGTTTTTCTGGGCTTCGTCTAAAAAATGCATATATACAGATAGAGAACCTAGAATTGATCTAGTTCAAGACTTTCCTAAGGTGACGTGGGATAAGAGACGCGTTCCCTCCCTGCAAACGTCTAGAGACCGAGGTGTGGATGCACCACCATCCCTCCTCCTCATGCATCACCGCTTGGGCCTACACACTCTCCACCCTTTAGCGATGTGAGATAGGAGACATGCACTTAACCTTACTAGTGTATTGTCGAGACACAACCTCCTTGCCATCCCTATATACTGTCATGAGTATGAGTTGTTACATTCTCCACCCTTTAGGCACAGCACTCTCGCTATGGCCCCACACGTTGCAAGAGTTGACTCAAATACTACATGATGTCAAACTACGAATCCTATAGAGATAGGGATGACATGACCATCTTTCCACTTGAAGGACACGGCCTCAAACCGCCAAAATCTAAGCCCCCACAATAACACTTTCTCTTTAATGGCCTCTAACTAAAGGACCCAAAAAGATTGAAAAAGAGAGGGATGAGTAACCACAAGCTCAGTGAATAGTACATATCTTATAAGCAGATCAAGTAACTACTATGCATATATATAAGTATAAAGCATAACCAGTAGTTCATAATCCAACTCATTAATATACATACCAAATTAAGTATACTCATTTCAACAAAGTTTTGTACATGTTAGAAATACACATTTAAATCTACTGTCATGATTCAAATATCAATGATCAGGTCAATCCAATCTTTCACTTAATATCAAATTATATCATGACATAATGCCTTGTGATAATGCGATCAAGAAGACCATTTTAGCAAAGTCTCTACTTACAAAGCCATTGGCTCAATCCAAAAAGATATCTTAAACTTGATATGCATACCCACAGCCCCTCCATAGGTTCACAACGATATTGAGCACCAAACTCACATCCTTCAATATCTAGAAATTCAATTTATAAACCAAACATAGAAATTTTCATAATTCAATCCATAAAATAAAATATACTTCACAAGACATTTTTCATAACATTTTGAAATCCATTTCATAAACCCTCGACATTTCAAGCGCCTTTTACAAAAAGTTTTTTAAATCATTATAGGCTCATTGCATAAGCTAATTTGTAACACATTACATAATACATACATACATACATACATACATATATATGTGTGTGTGTGTGTGTGTGTGTGTGTGTGTTCACAACATTTTTCTTAAAACCATTCTTGAACAATTTCAAAATTTCTTTCACAAATCATATTTACGACAAAATATCTTTCATAAAATCTTTCTCAAATCATTCACCAATACGAAAATGTAATAATTGGCTTATCTAGATTTTTATGCAATAAACATACTCCTTCGTTACTTATAATATCTCAAATCTCTACCATTTTCAAGATATAAGTTCACAAATTCGTACAACATATAGCACCATTCACCTAGATATGCCCCAAACCAAATAACAATGCTCAGTCAATCCCACGAACTCACATTCTTATAGTATAAGTGAGAAACAGTATCAAAACCAAGTAAAATGTTATCTCAACTACACTTGGCTAAACTAAACTTAAACACCAACAAAATAACTTTTTACGCATCAACAAATTGCTCATCTAAAACAATTATTTAAATCAAAACTCAACAGGGAACTTGGTCTTAGAACCCTAAAATCTCGCTTCGACAAAACCATTGCATCAAAACGACTCTTGTCAAAACCCAAAACTTCACAACCCAAAAATTGGACTTCACGGCTCAATTTCCACATAACTTCAAATTTTCCCCTATTTTTGAAAACTATCTTGATTGGATGAATGAGGAGCGTGAGTAGTTACTGGGCATTGCGTTACATAGTCAAGTTGGTAAACTTACAAGCCCTTTCTCTTCTCCCCTTTACTTTCTTCTTCCTTTTCTTTCCACTTCCTTTTCTTTTCTCGAACTGTTTTGAGCTCTTAAAAGAATGAGTGTCCCATGCTCACTTATTTTGCTTTTGACTTTTCAACCCCTTTCTTCTTCTTCGTTTTTTTTTTAAAATTTTTATTTTATTTTATCTCCTTTGACTTTGTTGACCAATGCTATTACAAGTCCAACTCATATTTGCTCTAAAATGAGGTGGTAAACTTGTTCGATTGGATTTCCATCCTTCACAAAAGTTGTAGTATATATCATAAACTTTCTAACTAAGTACAATTTGCACCAAATGATTGTTGTTTATTAGGTCAATCACTTGTGTGAAGAGATGTTCGAACTGCTGCATTTTGTGACGTTGATGACATTATCTTGCTTTCTTATTTTCGTGTAGGCTTTTGTAAATCAAACTAAACTTTGGAGTCATCACGAAAAATAATCACGACATTGCATTTTATCTGTAAGAATTTTTGTAGAACTTTCACATGTCATTAGATTATTGGAAACGATTTATCTTCTATATAACCCTTGCTGCATTTGACTGATCATGTATCTGTAAAAACATTTTCGTTTGAGCACCTTAAAAGGGAAACTAGTGCATGATGTCTTCTAGACATATTTAGAGCATATCACAAGCTTCGTAATGATGTATGGCATGCCTCACTTGAAGATCATTTCCTATATGAAAGCCATGCACCAAGTTGACATGTCACAACCGAAATTATCATGCATTTTGTCATGAGTGTTCTTTAATGGTAAGTCACCCGTCAATGTTAATGAACTTGTGTGACTTTTTGTACATGGATTTAGGGCTAAATGTCTTAACCAAACTTGATCATCACATTTAGCCCTACAGTATGTTCGAATTTTACAATTTTCATGTATTGTTTAAGTAGCTTAACAAGCCAATTATAATGCATCATGTTTTGCCATTCTTATGACTGATTTGCACACTTTTGCAATTGTCACTGTTTGACCATGAATTCGACCCTAATTGAACTTGACGTCTCTTAGAAAGTCCTATGGAACATCCTAGTCTTTCTAAGGACACTAAATTTGCATCATTTGATTTGTTTTCCATTTTTGCAAAGTTTGCCTTGAAATTTGATATGAGTAAAATTGAATGCTCATTCTGCCTTTGTTGAGTCAGAACTTTTATTTTTTCAATGGATTTTTCAGTAAGCATTTTGGGATCGGGTCCTTAATGAAACTTGTTTGTCTTTCTCATGTCTATATCGTGGTGAAATTTCAGAATTTTTAGACATCATCTACCAAGACAAATTATTGTTGATTTGCCATGATGTCTAGCTACCTTGCTTTGTTTCCAATGTGATGCTACGTGTTCTTGAATTTTTATAAATTCATATGTAGCTCATCTTAAGAAACTTCCTTCACAATTTTTTTTTCTTATTGTGTGCTTCATGCTTTGTAAATTTCTTAGGGCCAATTACCCATGGGTCCTATTCTAATTGTTCTAATTTTGATTGTCCTGTTGATTCTTGGTGCGATTCTCTTTTAGAATTTTTTGGGATATCTTGAATGCTGAATTGGGATTAGTTGTCTTCATGAAATTTATTCCAAATTTCGCAATCTTTGTTGTCAAAAATCCTTAAAAAAGAAAAAGGCCATCCAGGACCCTTTGTCAAGTCCTTTTGGATTTATTGCAAAATTTGTTTTTGCATTACAAAGTGATTTTGGTACACATGATGCCTCCAACATTAACCATTTTAGCATCTATTAACTTTTGATTTGACATTGAACTTGTTGAGGTTTTTACTGTATTTGAAATGCTTGCAACATCCATTAGTAGTGCATGATATGCGCCTCGAATTAAGCATGGCAATTAAATGCGTCCCATAACCGAGATGTACCTATGTCAAAAATACCGCATCTTCTCATCAATGTTTCAAATGCATTTAAAATTTTTGATGCATTACATGAGTCATACATGCATAACATCTCTTCATTTTTTAGAAATGCATGTGATTTTGTTTGGCACTTGATGACCGAATAAGTGATCCAGTGTTGGCTCACTAAGCTTGCTTAATCGATTAAGAACCAAGGTCCGATGGCCTGCTTGTATATTTACTTTCAACTATGCATGTGGTTTTTTGATAAACGCGTAGGTGTAATGCATGATCTCGCGAGAAGTCCTAAGTCATACTTAGAACCTGTTTAAGGACTTTTTAGCATTGGTTGCCACGTGATAACACAAACGGTGGCCAATTGTTATAAGTCACTTTAAAATTAGATTGGATAGTTGTCTTAGGTGGTTGTTGCATGAATCATAAAGGCTAATTCCGAGGCCAAATTTGATCAATTATACATTTTGTCCTAGTTTCTTGATTGTTCTTGCTTGTTTTGTGATTGTGATCGTTTTTATATATTTGTAATCATGATTGTTTCTTTTACTTTGTATGTACCTAGTCTTAGTATTAAATTAGGTTTAGAATAGGTCCATGGAGGTGATGATCCCCAAGACAAGAAGACAATGAGTGGTTAGTGTCCAATTCGACCCTGTTTTGTACCATTTATTTCCCGATATATGTTTCGGGTTACCTAGCGTTGTGTAGATATCCGAAGAGTTACGGATTTCTTTCTTTCGATTTAACTTCCGTTTATGATTGCATGCTAGATTAATTGATTTCCTTAAACTATATTTTGGGCATTTACTTACTACACCATCCTTAAATTTCAATTGTTTGTTTTCTTTCTTTTTCTCTTTTGATAGAAATAGAATAGCAGAAAATTGACCATCCACATATGATCATCTAATTGGTTTTATTGGCATGAAAAATGTAAAAAGACATGCATGGACATTTTAGGAAACACAACAAATTATTAGTACTGAAAGGGTACTAATAGAAATGTTAGCATAACTTAAATCCCTAAACCTTAGAATTTTTAGTTGCGTAGATATCGAGGACCACTCCCGACTTTCGATTGAATTTCTAGCTGATCCCCAAAAACGAGGCTAGTGTTGACTCATAACTTTCATATAGATTGTTTTAAACGACTCGCAAAAAATAAATCAATCCGTCATGAGGGATATACGTCTCAACAAGACTCACCGTGGTTTAGTATACTCAACGTGAAAATTGCCATAAATGATGAATTGATACCATCCTTTTAGATGAAAGTACTATCAAGAGGGCTAGTATGATAAGAGTACCCTTAAATTCATTATTCACACCCAATCTCCTTTATAAAGGTGTATGATATGTGTGAAAGCGAGTCACGATAACTTCCACCATTACACGAGATATGAGCCTGGAAGAGCTCACAACTGTGATCAAGTAACCTCACATGGTCGATCTCAAAAAATGAAGTGATAACATTTTTTGGACACATACCATGAGGGAGCTCCCATGGTATGTGTTGCAATAACGACCGAGGTTGGGTCACAACAGAATTTATGCAAGAGCGAAAGTGTCGGACTCTCAACTCAATTATGCATTTCACCAACGGAAAATGGTACTACCATTTAGTCTTGATCAAATCATCCTTGATCAAATTGTAACAACGAGACCTTATTCGATAGAAAGGAATCGATTTGAAATGGAGTCGTTACTTCAAGATGCAATTTCATTTCCTCGGTTTGTTCTTGCAAAAGATGTGGAATGCTCATTCCTCCATCAAACAGGGTGAATAGCCGGTCCTAGGCTTGACTTATGGTGTGGCCAATATGGCCAATCCATTCCTTGGCAAAATATTAAGAAATATTTATGCATATAATGATTTCGAGTGTACCTTTATTTTGATTGTCACACGTTATCCGTTTCAAAGATATTTTGACATTTTTCAATCCAAACATATGCAAGCACAATAAAAGGAATCATCATATTATTTCCAAACTTATTTTTCCCATCAAATGCAAGAATTATAATGCGTATTTCATTCAGTTTTTCAATTCATTTTCTTCCATTCCTTCCTTTATTTCAATTCTCACTTGTTCCATGCCGTTAGTTATGGAGTAGAATGTGGACATGGATGTTTTCTTGAAAGGAAAAAAAGGGGAGAAATTTGCACTTATAGATGTTATTGCTACATGAAACTTAATCATGAAGCTATTGTCCCGTGGATGTAACATGAATGAGTTGAATCTGTTTGGCCACCAAGGAGCAATACCTTGCTTACCAAGCAATGGCATCACATGCTAATCGAAATGGCATTGTTATGAAAGTCAAACATTATATAATGGTCGCTTTTAACAAAGCGTCATTAACCACGCCTTTGCCCAAATGCGGACGTGCGCTCCTGCATATTCCGATGTTGCACGATCTTTACTTCTTTGTGAGCTATCTTAAAACTTGGGTGATGACGTTTTGCAGGGGACATTTGTCAGTGTTCGAGATCATGACTCGATCCACGAGACAAAATTTAATGCGTCAGAGCTCAATATCACTGCATTTCCTGTTTTACATCCGTTCGGCGGGCCATCTCCAAAAACAGCTTTCGTTAACACTCATGAAAAAGCTTTAAAACAAGAATTAAAAAAATATTTATATAAAGAAAAATTTAGGATTTACAAGCATTCAAATTAAATGAAGTCGAATAATCTGGAGTAGTTTTTTTTTTATTTAAATTTTGTCAAATCATATTATGTTACTTTTGGCCTTTATAAAACGTAGAATTCTTGAAAACTTCAAAAGTCGCGTTACATTGATATGTCAATTCTTCCACAATTATTTGAAATATATATTAAAATTTTAAATTTTGATGAAAAAGTAAGAAAAAGTTATTTTTAACTTTTTAGAAATCACAATGAACAAACTCCAATATATTAATGCATTTCAAAGAAAAATAATCGGCAATTAACCTTTTCCCAATTCTACAAAGCATATGTATCACATCTTGATAAAGTCTTCCCTATCGATGTTGGTGGCTGAATGGCATGAGTTGCTGTTTCTAAAACACAAGATCATGAGTTTAAGCATATGCTCATTAGTAATTTGTGTGTCCCACTGGGGAATTGTGGTAAAAGCACTAACCCATCTTAACTCAATATATCACAAGTGATGTTGACCAATGATCTCTTCACAGTCTTCAATCTAGAATTCCGTAATAGGTGCCATAATAATGTTCGAAGAATAAGTAGCCATAACAGTAGTGCTTCCCTACTTGTATGGGGGCTCTATATCAACAATATGAAAAGTTATCTCCAATCTTATGGAACGATGCACAAAATTATTGAAGTTTTCATTTTTCAATATCTTAAAATCTTAGATCTTATATCGAATGAGACTTATGTAGAATTATTGAGGCATTTGTATTAGGCCTCTTTTCATGTGAAAAAGGAGCAAACTAACATAACACTTGGTTAACCATAATTTGGAATGGTCACGATTCGACCATTTTTTGTAGCAAGTATGTTAGAGATACCAAAACTCATATAGTAAATAGATCTATGAAATTACATGGAAAATAATAAGTGATTATTTAAGCTGGTGGATCCATTTAAGCACTCTAATATTGGACATTAACAAGAAAAAAAAAAGATGTCTAGTTTTGGTAAAAGCGAGATTGTCATTTATTATACCAATGGTAGGTGTAACCTCAAATTACAAGTTTTCAACACACAAAACTTAATTACAAGTCACAAAATAGATAATTGCTTCAGCCAATAATCAGATGTACTCATAATTTTGGTAAGGCTAGTGACGAAAATCAAATCTAAATCCCCCCAAAAAGGGAAAATATATGTGCTTGCTTTGGATAGAAAACACTACTTTGCCCGGAGACTAGGTTCTCGATTTCTTGTTTGACCTTCAATTACGTGGCATGTGATTAGCATCCGAGCCCTCGTAAAAGGGGGAAAAAGAGAGAAGAAAAGTAATTAATAATGACCACCGGAGTCGAGCTTCTGGTAGATTTTTTCAAATGCTTTTGGGCCAAGGATTTTACCATCAAACACAGTTGCAAAGTTATTTATTAGGTATAGTTATTTTGAATTTGATACAACACTTGCCAAAGGCTTTTTACACCGTCTCGTTGGACATAATATGAATCCCAAATTTTTCCTTCCTCCATAACAAGTCTTGCTAGCAAAGGAGAGACTCCGTCCTTTTGAGAAATTATTCATTGTACTTGTCCTAAATTGAATATTCTACTGCCACATGAGACTGTTGAGGTTGTTCTTGGTTGGTGGTTAGTTTATAAGTGTGAGGGAAAGTCTCACCTCTTGAACTAACATTTTGATTGAGAGAGGTCTAAAACTACTCAACACTAGTATCCAACAAATTTGGACCCAACAATTATATGAGAGAGTTATGAGGTATTGTGCCTCTGAACTAGGCTCGATATGTGAACAGAAGATTATTGAGGTGGTCCAGAAACACCCAATATAGATGCATCATTTTCAATAATCTATATTCAATTCATTAGGTGTGCTATACTTATCCTAGCATTGAGCGGTGAATACTTTTTTCTTCATTTTTATTTTGGTCCTTCTATTTTTCCTCTCATTTTAATTTGGGTCATGGTCAAGAAGCTTCTTGGCCAACATGCACATGGCTATGTATGGGTCATGGCTATATAAACACGACACCACAAAATCGCCCTTGCCCGACATTATCATCACATTAAGGTCTCTCTCTCTCTCTCTCTCTCACGCACACACGGAGACACGCAGACCCACGTACGGACAAACAAATACGCACACAAAGAAGAAGAAAACATGGAGGTATCAATCCAGTCAGTTGCAGTAGCGACGGTTCTGGCCGTCCTGACCACATGGGCATGGAGGGTGGTGAACTCGGTGTGGTTGAGGCCGAAGAGGCTGGAGAGGCTCCTGAGATAGCAAGGCCTTTCCGGCAAACCCTACACCTTCCTGTTCGGTGACCTCAAGGAGAACTCGCGGTTGCTCAAGGAAGCCAACTCCAAGCCTATCACCATCTTCGACGACATCAAGCCCCGTCTCTTGCCCTTCTTGCATCAATCCTCCCAAACCTATGGTATGCACATCTTCATGTTATCATTTGTGGCACTAATATATTCCTATTCATTAACACTCGCTTGGTTTCGTCCATTGGTCGATGCTGTTTCTTATGGAGTTTCAAAACATTTGAATTTATTGTCCTTTCTATTGAAAATTAATGCTTCCTCGTTTTGAGTTTTGGCAACAAAGATGTTAATACATCTCAAGTCCTTTAAATATGCTTATTTCGATATACACGGGATATCTTACTCTACGAAAGCGAACATCAAATAAAACTTGCATGCAACCATGTCGTTTGACATATATTTGCACAACACAACATGAATTTCTGGAGATAATTACAAAAAAAGAAGAAGTTCTAAAC
This sequence comes from Eucalyptus grandis, assembly GCF_016545825.1. Lineage (NCBI taxonomy): Eukaryota > Viridiplantae > Streptophyta > Magnoliopsida > Myrtales > Myrtaceae > Eucalyptus > Eucalyptus grandis. The sequence goes on from NC_052612.1 coordinate 31,106,916, forward strand.
ATGTTATAAATATGCCAATTTAGTTTTATATTTTTCAATTTTGTCAATATAATCTTAAATATTTTGACAATTTGCCAACACAGTCATTTTGGTCGATGTAGACATGGGTCATCCTAAATTTTTGCAGTTTTTAATAATTTTTATAACTTTTTTTTTCCGTGGCAATACCCATGCCAACCTTAGGCAGGGGTGTCCGGGCCTTACACATGAAGGGTGCGTTTGGGAATCACTTTTGGGGAAAGCCTTTAGGAAAATGCAAAGACCGTTGACTTAAAGGTGTTTTTCAAAATGCAAACTGTGTTTGGTAAATTGTACTTTGAAAGCTCTTTGTGAAGTGCTTTAAGCAAAATAGTGTTTGGGGAATTACATTTACAAATGAGTTTTGTGGTAAAAAAAATTATTAAAAGAAAAATTTTAAAAAATTGACCGGCAAGGGCGGCGGTCAGCGACCTCCGGCGACCGTCGGCGACCTCCGGCGACCCTAGATTTGGGGCGGCGAGGTCGCGCGACGCCGTCGCGACCTCCGACGACCCCGGATTTGGGGCGGCGAGGTCGCGCGCGCGTCGCGCGACGCGGCCTCGACCTCGGCGACGCCGAGATGGGCGGCGAGGTTGCACGCATCGTGCGACGCCGCCTCGACCTCTGGCGACCTAGATCCGGGGTGTCGAAGTCGTGGGAGGACCTCGCCGCCCCAGATCCGGGTCGCGACGGGGTCGTGCGACACCGTCGCGACCCAGATCCGCGGGCGGCGAGGTCGCGCGACCCAGATCTGGTCGCGCGCTCGAGCCTCCGGCACCGGATCTGGTCGCGACCACGGACTCGCGACCGGTGGGTCGCGCGGCCCGGCGAGCTCCGCACGGAGGTCACGGTGCGGCAAGCGACGGTCGCCGGCAACGCCGCGACTCGCAGAGGTCGGCCGACTCTCCGACGACGATCGCCTAGGTCATGGCGTCCCCGTAGCGATCGTCGGCTGGAGAAGATGAACAAGAGTGTTTCATCCAAGGACACGAACCGGAAAAACAAAAAAATTCATGAGGACAATTTTGGAAAAAAAAAAAAAAAAAGTGAACAGTGTTTTGCGTAGGCATCTTGAGAAAGCTGAAAGCCCAAGGCGGGTCCCCCGCCTTGGGCTTTCAGCCTTAAAAATGCTAGCATTTTGCCTAAGTCCCTTCTAAAGTTTTTCCCAAACACCATTTTTTTGCCCAAAGGGCTTTGGACTCCAAGGGGCTTTGGGAAATGGTTCCCAAAAGCACCCGAAGACCGAAACAGGGGTGTCCCGGCGGCGACTACCGGCACCAGTATGGCACCTTCCAAGGCGTCGCCAACTACCCGCCGCCGAACCCGCCGCACTAGTAGCCGGCGATCGGCTACCCCCAGCCGGCGCCTCCGCCGGGCACCACCGATCCCTCGGCCCCCCTCCTCCTCCACCTCCCCACTATTACCATCATGGGTATCACAACGTCCCAGGTACAAAGTCGCTTCCTTTGGATTCGCTTGCTAGCAGAGTTAACTTCAGGATGTAAAGTTTGAAACGGGCTGTCGGTGAAAGTTCGATTCAGGGATCATTTTTTTTCCGTTGATCCTGGAATTTGGTCGTGGTGCATTTGAAATTTCTGTGTGATCATGATGGAATGCTTCTAGGGAATCTTGGGATTTTGATTTTGTCTTATGAACTGCCAATATGCTCACCTCTGTCTATTCACTCTAGCATGGAATGATGTATTAATGGATATGGTTTATCCGGTGGGTTTAGTTTTTTGGCGAATGGTTCAGCATCCTCATCTTTTGAGACATTGGATGTATGGGGGCGTGGGAGAGGAGTCCATGGAAGATGTTGAAATTATGTGAAATTAATCGGACCAGCACGTTTGTCCTCGTTTTGTTGACTCCTTTGAACGTGGCCTCTTTAGCTGTCAATCATGCTCATACAGAGGAGAATCATATGTTTTGCCCGATGTGTTGTCCCAGGGTTCTCAGAGTTTAAGTCAGATAAAATGCGGAAGCCACTGGTGTCTCGAGTAAAATGCTGTCTACAGAGTATAAATATGGCTCCACCTATGTGTTCACCTTATTTTGAAGTCATAAGTGCTCAGATGCGTTTCCAGTTGTGAATTACGTCTAGATAGGAGCAGCAAGAGGAAGATGAGTAATTTTAGCCAGCAAATACTGTGACTGATGGGGTTTTCTTCACCGTAGGTGGTGAAATGATCTATTGTATCCTTTTAAACTTGATCAGATTCTGTAGGACTCAAAAATTGGAAAATGTGTCTCTGAAACCTTTTCTCCTCGGTCCACTTTTCACCTTTCTCGAATAGATAACTTACGGGAACATTGAGAACTAAGTATGCCCATATTGATGATTTTACTGATTGCCCTGACGAAACAAAAATGATTGATGATCTTCATTCTGTATGCTTTGCAACATTTTACTGGGGAGATTTCATTTCACAGAAATTTTTTCAGGTTATGCGGTTGCTGAAGGAAGACCAGTAAGAGAATCACGGCTGCCTTGCTGTGGTATTGGAGTTGGATGGTTTCTGTAAGATACTTTCTTTACTCGTGGGTTGGATTTCATGTATTGGCTGGCGCATAGCCAACTGCGAAGCATGATGGAGTCAACAGTCCCTATAACTACAAGGACTGCGTGACAATTGTTGAGCCTAGATGTAGCAGATTCTTATGCTTCATGAGTTCAACATTTGTATATTTTGTGATTCTTATTGGTACCTGGCCTTCAAGTTTGAAACCAGAGAAATCCCATGTGATGGTTCTTTTACCGAAATCTGAGCCTTATATTCATCATAATTTCCATAACTTTATGATCATCAGCTAATTTAGGATGTCTGCTTTGTTGAAGGTTTATCCTTGGCTTCTTCCTTGGTGCCATCCCTTGGTACATTGGACTACTTCTTCTTGTCTGTGGAAGGATAGACTACCGGGAAAAGCCTGGATATATTGCTTGTACAATTGCTGTAAGTCTCTATCTTTCTTCTTTCACAAAAATAGCTACATTCGCTTGTTTGTTACTTCCAGGTAATTTATATGTTCATGCCCCTACCCTCTGGTGCGTGCTTACGCACTCAGGTGTGCATACTGGCACCTATAGTCGTCTGCCTTTGTTGTACTCTGTAGAATTAATATCGTCATTCGTCTTACTATGTACCTCTTCCATCAGAGCAGTTCAGTAATACATCACATAAGTTATTGACTTCTTTCCCTTGTCCAAAAACGTGTCTCATGTACAGCTGTATATATGGTTCTTTCTATCCCGAATATACCACATAACACGTTAATTGAGGAAGCCTCTACTGTCTTCTAGCTTATCATTGTCCGGCCCTCTAATGACTTCTTATTCCTGGCAATGCCTATGTTAGTTTATCCTCTAAATGAAATCCATGTTCCTGTTGATATGGAACTTCAGGACTGCAGAGTAGATGCTTTTCTATATGATTCTCTTGAGTAGGGAAAAAGTTTGTCTGGCACATTCCTTCATATAGATCTTTTGTATGCATCTCTAAACCTCTGTATTTATGAGCCATTTTGAATCCTGGCCTTTGCTTTTCATTACATCCCTCTCTTACATGTACATGTTCGATTCATTTTGTGATGGACAAAAACTGAAAATTCCTGCAATGTCCATACGCAGGCAATCCTGGCAACAATTGCAATTGTCCTTGGTGTCACGAGAGAAGCCGATGATTGTTAACATCATAGCAAATGGCCTTAATAGGTATCTGAAAATGGCATGGTTCATGCGATCTAGCTGGTGACTACATGAACAGATGGGGCCATCACGTTATCAGCTGTAATTAATCACAAATTTTCCTTCTGTCAGGTGAGCAAGGAAAACAGCGTGATTGTGTTGGTCCGAGAAATCCATGTTTTGGAATTATTCCTAGTTTTCAAGGATCGTTTTATGGAATTAAGAACAAGGTTCTCCTGTCTTTTTGATTGACGAGCCACATGACGTATGTATATAATCGTTGCTGTGACTATATCTGCTATGCTTCTTCGAAATGTTATATCGTGAAGCTAGATCTGATGGTCAATACTTTCCTTTTCATTTGAATATCCTGTAAGAAACAATGCATGAAACATCTCATACATATATAGATGATAGTTTGAATATCTAGCTCTTTTCAGCGAAGATTTGAGTTGAGTTCTGTGAGCTTGACAGTGGACAACGATTGAATATTATGCTCTTATAATCATGTCTAGTATCTGTGGCTTAAGGACACAGGCAAGGATTGCCATATGGTTCAAGTTGTGGATAAAAGAAAATTAGAGACAATTTTAGTCCAAGAAATCTATAGGAATTTATGCAAGAACGGAAGTCTAAGACTCTCGACTCAATTGTACATTTCATCAAAAGAAAATGGCGATACCATTTTAGTTTTGGTCAAATCATCCTTCATCAAATTGGAAGAACTAGGCCTTGTTTGTTAGAAAGGAATCGGTTTGGAATGTAATTGTTACTTGGAGATGCGATTTTATTTCCTTTGTTCTCGGGAAAGATGTGGAGTGCTCCTCCATCGAACAAGGAGAATAGCCAGTCCATGGCTCCGCTTATGGTGTGGCCAAGATGGCTGTTAAATAACGACTAGGGTTTAAGTGTTTGTAAAAACACGATTCGCTAGATTTTTAAATATTTAAAAAAAAAAAAAAATAGAGACAAACTTTCAGAAGCCGAATTATTTTCGTGGGCCCAAGTCAAGACTTTGACTTCTTGGGCACACACATGCGTACAAAATTCCAAGGCAGCGTTATTATTTCGTTTCTTTTAGCAGATGGAGTTAAAAAAGGAAGCTTCTGCACGTAAAGCTAAAAGAGGTGGGCTCAGGTCAAAGTTTTGACCTTTTGGGCACACGTATAAAATAGATTAGTACGTCTTTATTCCTTTGGTGAGGGCTACTGGGGCTGCCGCACAACGTCAAGTGAAGCCACCCACTCTCCCACGCGATTAAGAAAATGAGTTCTTTTTCGATGTTTTGTTTTGAGCTTGAACGTGTGGTAATTTTATTCCCTGAGTTTATATTTAAGTAAGTTATTTATTTATAAATATTTTGGGTTGGGGTTAAATTTAGGTATTAAAAACACTTGAGTGTGTGAGTGATTATAAATTCTAATTTTCTTATTATAGTGGATTATTTGCTGCTGGCTCTCTCCATGGACGTAAGTATCGATACTCGAACTGAATCACGTAAATTTCTGATGTCCTTATTATTTCTCATTTATTTCTCTGGCGATTTCGCGTTGACGTAAATTGTAAGATCTTGTCATTTTTGCGTATTATATTCTAACAAAGGCCAATCCATTCATTGGGGAAAAATAATAAGAAAATTAATTACATACAATGATTTTGAGTATACCCTTTATTTTTGTTGTCTCACATTATCCATTTTAAAGACATTTTAACATGTTCCAATCCAAAATATGCAAGCACAAGAAAAGGAATCGCTATGTTCTTTCTAAATTAATTTTTCCGAGCAAATGCAGGAATTGCAATGCGTATGTCATTTCAGTTTCTCGTTTCGTTTTCTTTCATGCCTTCCTTTGTTTCATTTCTTAGTCATTCCAAGTCATCAATTCTGGGATAGTATGTGAGCATAGATGTTTTCTTGAGAGGAAACAAAAAAATAGGGAAATTTGCGGTTTTAGATGTTGTTGCTCCATGAAACTTAATCATGAAGTTATGGTCCGTGGATGCAAAATGAAAGAGCCGAATCTGTTTGGCCACCGAGGAGTCAAGATCACCTTGCTTTCCAAGCAAACAGCGTTCTTTTTTTTTTTTTTTTTGGGGGGGACGTTTTTCCAGAAGTCCAAGACATGGTGATTATCAATTGTGAGTTCAAGCATATGCTCATTAGTAATTTGAGTGTTATGCTGGGGAGTTGAGGTGAAAGGACTCGCCCACCTTAACTTGTCACAAGTGGTGCTTAGTGAAGATTCCTTCACAATCTTCAAGCTAGAAATTTTTAATAGGTGCCATAATAATGTCCGGAGAAAGTATCCTAATGATTGTGCTTCTCGACTTATTTGGGACTCTCTATGAAATGGTTCAAATATATGGAAAGTTATCTCTAATCTTATAGAACGATGCAAAACACTTTGCTTAGGCAATGTGTGAAATAATTGAAGCTCTCACTTTTCAATATCTTATAATCTTGATTTTATATCGAATGATGCTTATATAGAATGATCAAGGCATTCGTATTAGGCCTCCTTTTATGCGAAAAAAGAGTGATAACTAACGTAATACGTGGTCCATCCATAATTTGGAATGGTCATGATTCAACCATTTTATGTAGCAAGTAATGTTAGAGATACCAAAATTCGTATACTAAATAAATCTATGAAATTACACAGAAAATGATAAGTGATTATTTAAGTTAGTGGATTCGTTTAAGCACTTTGAAATTTTATTGGACATTAACAAGGAAAACGATGGTTAGTTTTGGTAATAGGGAGTTTGTCGTTTATTACACCAATGGTAGGTGTAATCTACATTTCAAGTTTTCAACACACAAAACTTAATTACAAGTCACAAAATAGATAATTGCTTCGCCCCGTAATCAAATGTACTCATAATTTTGGTAAGGCTGGCTATGAAAATCAAGTCTAACTCCCCCAAAAAAGGAAAAAGACTCCTTTGCAGTTTTCTTTGCAATATATGTGCTTGCTTTGGATAGAAACACTAGTTTGCCGGGAAAATTACAAAAAAAGTCTTAAATATATTGCAATTATGCCAATTCAGTCATAAATTTATTTTTTAACCAATTGAGTCTTAAACCTTTTACAATTATTATCGATCAGTCCATCCAACCAAAATTGGCCGGCCGAAGCTAGTTGGCACCCACGATCTTTTTTAATAATATTTTATCTTTTGAAATATTTTATTATGTTTTTTTTTTAATCTTTCTTTCCTTTTTTTCTCCTTTTTTTTTCCATTCTCTCTCTCCCTCCTTCCTCCTCCTCTCCTCCTCTCCTCCTCCCTCCTTCTTCATTTGGCTCCAGTGATCCACCAAAGGGGAGGGCTAGCTGATCGCCAGATTGAGGCGGCTGAGCTAGCTCGCCTCACCGTCGCTAGGTGAGGGCAAGCTTGCCTAGCCACCGGGGCTCGCCCTCGCCGGATCCGGCGAGGGGGTCTTGCCGTCACCGGGTTTGGCGAGGCGAGCCCCGCCGGATTTGGTGAGGGCTCGCCTCACCGCCCGAGCTCGCACCGAGCAATGGCGGAGCGAGTTCTCGTCGGAGTTGGCGAGGGCTAGCCTCGTGGTCGCTGGGCAAGGTGAGCCCTTGCCAAATCCTACAAGGGGGCTTGCCGTCGCGTCTAGCAAGGCCCTCCTCACCGAATATGGCGAGGGCTCTCCTCGCTTGACTACCGCGAGGCGAGCCCTCGCCAACTCCAACAATGGCTTGCTCCACCATCGCTCGGTGCGAGCTCACCGACTAGTGAGGTGAGCCCGCTGGATCGCCTCAGTCCAGTGATCGGAGGAGGGAGGAAGAAGGAAAAGGGAGAAGGAAAAAAGATAAAAAAAAATTAATAAAATATTTCAAAAAATTATTAAAAAAGGTCGCCGGCGTCGGTCGACTAAATTGGTCAAAAAATAAGTTTATGACTGAATTAGCATAATTGTAATAGGTTTAGGACATTTTTGGTAATTTTCCCTAGAGGTCAAGTTCTCCATTTTTTTCTTTTACCTTCAATTACATGGCATGTGATCAACATCAAGGGGGAAAAAGAGAGAAGAATAGCAATTGATAACAAACACTTATTTCTCATAGATTTTTTCCAAATGCCTCTAGGCTAAGGATATTAGCATCTATTATATTATCATGAGGTCATCGAAGGTCATGTTGAGATTGGATGGCCTTCATATGAGAATAGTCTATCAATTATGATGAATGGACATTTTCACCATTTACTAATCAATTTTTTGAAAGTCGCATATGTGGATAAATTCGGAAAGACATATAGGCACTTGACAATATTGATATGCAACATATTTAACATGATCACAGTCATATTCAATAAAGTGAAGTCAAAGGCCATATGGGGGATGCAACGTGGAAATAGGCGGTTTGGCAACTTCAAAAAGTCTTACCTTGAAATCGACAAGGATGAGTCGGATGGAAAGAACAATGAAATTACAAGAACTTCTGGAAGGAATCTAACCTTGTCTAGTTATTTGCTGTCATGGCAATCCCTATGGACCTATACTAAAAAAAAAAAAAACTTGTCTCCAATGTCATGGGATTTTCTTAGAATATGTGCAATACAATAACTTATTTCCAAGAACATGGCGATATTAATTAAGGAAGTTATAGTAGAGATCATGCTAAAAACGCTTCAGGAGCTCTTCTATATGCTTTTGCAAAAACGAAGTTAACCAACGTAATCGATGCACTTAGATACCGCATGAACAAGGAACTCGCACGGATAACAATGACTCCTTGCCTTATCTTCGCCTCTATCCCCATAACGAGCCAAAGTTGCAGCTAGAGAGCGAACAAAAGCTAGAAAACAATCGAAACGACAACCTGTTGCTCTATTCACAACCGTTCAAGTCGATGTTATATGTACATTATGAGATGATAAACTGCAGATAGTCAAACAATATTGCAATTTTTTTTATTAGGCATAAGTATTTCAAATTTGATACAACACTTGTCAAAGTCTTTTTACACCATCATGATGAACAAGATGTGAACCCCGGGTTTTTCCTTTCAACAAAAACATGCCTTGCCAGCAAAGGAGAGATTATTTTCAATAATCTGTATATGATTTAATACGTGTGCTATACTCATCCTCGCATTTTGAGCGGTGAATAGGCTTTTCTTCTCTTTATTTTGGGTTTCTTTCTTTTTTTCTTTCATTTTTGATTCCAACTCTGGTCACGGTCAAGAAGCTTCTTGGCCAACACCCACGGCTATGTATGTGCTACGGCTATATAAACACGACACCACACAATCGCCCTTGCCCAACATCAAACCATTGAAGTCTCTCTCTCACAGCATATAGACAAATAGATACAAGCACGCAGAAGAAAAGATGGAGGCATCGATCCAGTCGATTGCGCTAGCAACGGTTCTAGCCGTTCTGACCACATGGGCATGGAGGGTGGTGAACTGGGTGTGGCTGAGGCCGAAAAGGCTCGAGAGGCTCCTGAGACAGCAGGGCCTCTCCGGCAAACCCTACACCTTCCTGTTCGGTGACCTCAAGGAGAACTCGCGGTTGCTCACAGAGGCCAACTCCAAGCCCATCGCCATCTCCGACGACATCAAGCCTCGTCTCTTCCCTTTCTTGCATCAATCCTCCCAAACATATGGTATGCACTTCTTCATAGTATCACTCCGTGTGGCACTTATATTTTCCTTTTAATTAACACTCGCTTGGCTTCGTCCTTTGGTCGAAGCTGTTGCTGATGGAGTTTCAGAACATTTGAATATACTATTCTTTATCTTGGAAATTCATACTTCCCCGTTTTGCGTTTTTGCGACCAAATGTGTTAATGCATCTCAATTGCTTTAAATAATTGCTTATTTTGATATGCACACAATAAGGACATCTTACCTTACAAAAGCGACATTAAATAAAAATTATGTGACCGTGTCGTGTGACAGCATACCATGTATTTCATTTGGCGCCGTGGCTCTTACCAAGTGCATTGCAGGCAAAGACTCGTTCATGTGGATAGGACCAACACCGAGAGTGCGCATAACGAACCCCGAACAACTAAAGGAGATCTTCTCCAACATAAACGACTATCCCAAGCCAGCCTCCAATCCCCTGGTGAAGTTGCTAGTGGATGGACTCGCGAATCACGAAGGCGAGAAATGGGTACGGCACAGAAAGATCATCAATCCAGCATTCCACATGGAGAAGTTGAAGGTACACGAAACTATTCCCTGGTCAACTGAATTGAACCACACACATTGATGCCTCAGGATTTCTCTTTTAAATCTTCCTTTGCTTTGGTCTGTTCCTTTTGCAGCTTATGTTGCCGCATTTTATTCAAGTTGCGCTGAGATGGTTGGTAGATGGGAAAAATTGGTATCAGTAGAGAGATCCTGTGAGATCGACGCGTGGGTCGACCTTCAAAATTTGACCCGTGAGGTGCTCTCTCGAACAGCGTTTGGCAGTAGCTTCGAAGAAGGCAAAAGGATCTGCGAACTTCAGGGGGAACAAGCCCAGCTCACGATAATAGCCTTTCAATCGGTCTACATCCCTGGCTGGAGGTAAAATCGTTCATCATCCATAAGTTAATTGAATCTAAATGAGCTTATGGCTTACAATCATGACATTCTAGAAAAAGTCTGACTATTTGATTCAATGTTTCGCAGGTTTGTGCCAACTAAGATGAACAGGAGGATGAAGAACATAGATAAGGAAGTGCGGGCTCTGCTCATGGACATCGTCCGCAGAAGAGAGAAAGCAATAAGGGAAGGGGAAGCTGCTGGCGATGATCTGCTGGGGCTGTTGCTGGAGTCAAACATGAAGGAGAATGTCGGGATGAGCCTTCACGATGTGATCGAGGAGTGCAAGCTTTTCTACTTCGCCGGACAAGAGACCACTTCGGTCTTGCTGGTTTGGACCATGGTCTTGTTGAGTGTGCACTCGGATTGGCAAGCACGAGCTAGGGAGGAGGTCCTCCGTATCTTCGGAAGCGGAAAACCTGACCCTGACGGCTTAAGCCACCTCAAGATTGTAAGTTCAAAGCTCTTTTCCTCTTTTGTTGAGAATGGGACTCATAATAGGTCCGATCTGGAGAGTTCTTCACGAGCATCTTTTATCACATAACGCATGATAATCATTCTATAATTACTGGATGCAATTTTCTGATCCTTAGTAGATGAAATGTTTGTTTAAATATAATGTTATCCTATGAAGATGAACACGACAATGAAGTGACAGGACAATTTCTTTGCACACTTGAATTGAACTTGGATTTCCTCTCGACACAAGAACCTGATTTTTGGACAATAGCCTCCAGCGCCTTTTTCTGGATAAATTACAATATATTTCCATCTCTTCGAGGATATTGATATCATTCCAGCATCGTGATCGTTCATAGATGCTCCTACATGCGCATCTCTACCATATGAATTCTTCTAAGGATTTGTTGATATCAGGTCACAATGATCTTAAATGAGGTGTTGAGGCTATATCCACCGGCGACTGATCTGGTTCGGGAGGTTCTTAAGGAAACAAAACTCGGGAAGCTGACCATACCCCCGGGAGTCCAGCTCTCAATGCCGACACTCCTCATCCACCATGATAAAGAACTTTGGGGCGAGGATGCCGAGGAGTTCAAGCCAGAGAGGTTTGCCGAGGGAGTGTCCAAGGCCACCAAAAACCAAGTCTCCTTTTTTCCGTTCGGATGGGGCCCTCGTATATGCATCGGCCAAAACTTCGCGTTGATAGAGGCAAAGATGGCGCTCGCCATGATTCTTCAGCAGTTCACGTTTGAGCTCTCTCCATCTTATGCGCATGCTCCTTCTAATGTCATCACCCTCCAGCCACGATATGGTGTTCAGGTCATCTTGCGCAAGGCAAACTAAAAGTTACAGATCAGGGTGACATGTAGTGTAGACAAATAAGTGGATAGATATAATGTCACACTACACCATTTTCGAAGTTTTACGTTGTTGTTTAAGAACAGACATTTTGTGGTTGTAAACGTAATCAAATGGCCTCTTAACTAAGTGACCGGTTAGTTTAGTTTAATAACAGCAAGACGCTGGATGTATCTGAATCTTCCTCTCAGAAAAACCCCAGTAGAAGATAAGCTATACCTTTTCCTAGTGCTATAATAAACCCATTTATTTCTATTCAGATACTGATCTGGCCAATGACCAGTAAAGATGGCTTTATTGTTTCTATTCTTCAGATTTTAACGTGCACTGGAGGATACAAAAATTGAACCACATTTCTCCACAAAGGAGAAGAACCACACCAGTTTTATTTGTGCCAGAGACCTTCAACTACTTGGTCCAAAGCAAATGGAGCCATTGCCGTTAGTGAAAGTTTGATTCGGGGATCATTTTTCGTTGATCCTGGAATTTGGTCGTGCTGCATTGGAATTTATGTGAGATCTTGATGAAATGCTTGTAGGGAATCTTGGGATTTTAATTTTGTCTTACGAACTGCTATCTTTACTAATTCGCTCTAGCATGGGATGATGTGTTGACGGATATTTCTTTAACAAAAAAAGAAGTCATTTTCCATTTCTTTCTTTTTGCCTTGTCATTTTCAAATAATTTCCTATTCACTTCCATCGAAAACCTCAAAAGTTAAACGGTTGACTTTTATGTTAACTTTTTGGTTAATCCATTGATCAAAAGTCAATCTCGAATCAAGAGTTAGCTTTTTACATAAAAAGATTGTAAATGATTCTAATTTCACTCTAGCCAAGTTAATTTTCAGAAATTTCAAAGATTTAACCCAAAAATCAACATTTTAGAAAAAAAATCAATCACATAGTTGATTTTTTGGTATTTTCGACCAAAAAAATTGGAAAATTAAAAAATCCACAAAATTTTCCATTTTAGTTTCAATTTGACTTTAGAGTCAAATTCAGCTAGAAAATAAAATTACTTTTGTTCTAGTCAAAATTAGACCTAGTTCCTTTTACAACATTTGATTTAAGGATAATTACTCATTCACCCGTTCATTCGGTTTCGAGAACAAAGTCATGTTAAAATGCCTAATTAAGGAGTCCAAATCAATTTTTATGATTTGTGAATGAACATTTTCATTGTGCTCATTTTCTTGAGATAAGTCCGAATCCGGGGTCCATCTTAGGAGATTCATTTGGGAACTTTTCAATTGGAGGAATTCAACCTTCTTGAATATAGGAAAACCAAGCTAATAAACTAAAGAAATTCAAGTTGATCCATTTGAGACTCAAATTTAATTTCGCGAATTAAGGTTCAATTTTACCATTAAACCTCGATTCACTTTTAGCATAAGAGTCGTGACATCAATTCAAAGTCAATTAAGATACAATAGGTTACACTAGGTATGAGCAATTAATTGAATAAGTTCCTTGCGATATTACTTGAATTCAATTTCGATTAATTTGCGATTTCTGTTAAATTAATGTCTCGAATTTGAATTTGGATAACAGTTGTTAAATTGAATTTTATTGAGGAAGATTTTTCTAAGTGGATTAGAAATCTAATGAAGAAAGAAGAAACAATTTCCTTCTTGGATTTTTTCTTTTGGACTTACAAAACAAGTCAAAGGAGGAAATAAAGATAAAAAAAGAATCTTCTGTCTTCTGCAAAAGCCTTGTTATGAATTGAAGAATCAGAAGTCGTGGGCCCAGGTCAAATTGTTGACCTTGGGCGCACACACATATAAAAGGGCGTTACTTTGCCCATGGAAAAAGTGACGAAAAGCCCTAAAATTGAAGGAGCAACACGTTCGTCCAGAGAGCGCCGCTGCAGTCCTACAAGTGGAAAAAGAGCCACACGTAAGAGCACGTAGGAGCCACGCGAATCCTTAAACAAGAACGCGAAGCCATACGTACGCGGACCAAAGACAAACACCTGAGTTCTTGATGTTGGCATACATAAAGCGTTTTGCTTTGAGCTTGAACACATGGTAATTTTGTGCCGTGAGTTTATATCCTAGTGAGTTGTTTATTAACACTTTGAGTTTGGGGATAAATCTAAGTGTGGGAAAACACTTGAACGTGTGAGTGATTGTAAACTCTGATTCTCCGATTATAATGGATTATTTGTTACTCGCTCTCCCCGTGGATGTAGGTACCCATACTCGAATTGAACCGCATACATTTCTGATGTCCTTATTATTTCTCGTTTATTTCTTTGGTGATTTCGCGTTGACGTAAATTGCAAAATCCTGTCTTTTTAGCATATTATATTCCAACAATTGGTACTTTGGGATCAGATTTCTTGATTGTGATTTAGAGCTTTTGCTTGTCCGATTATTATCTAGAAATTCTGTTATTTCAATTATATCTGAGAGGAAATATGAAATTGAGAAGTTTAATGGGAGCAACAACTTTGTGTTATAAAATATCAAGATGCGGACATTATTGACAACCCAAGGTTTGGCCAAGGTTCTGGATATTGAAGATGAGTTGCCTATTATAATGAAAACCTTTGAGAGGGTAGAGCTAATTGAAAGAGCAAAGAGTACAATCTTGTTAAATTTGTCGAATGATGTTTAAATAAAGGTCGCTGAGGAGAAGGATGCCGCAGCATTATAGGCAAAACTTCAAGTACTCTATGTGAAGAAAGGTTTGAACAATCGCTTATACATGTTAAATAAGATGTTTCAATTTAAATATACTGAAGGTGCGTTTATCACAACCCACCTAGATGAATTTAATAAACTCATGATGGATCTGAAGAATGTCGGTAAGATACTTGATGATGAAGAATATGGCATGATGTTGTTAGGCTCTTTACTAAAGTCATGGGAGCACTTTATTGATTCACTGTTGCGAGACGTACTACAATTACCTCGAAGAGGTAAAGTCCACATTATTCTCTAAGGAGTGGCGAGAGAAAGTTGCAAGATGACGGTTTGGCACAAGGAGTAGCGCAAGCACTTGACTATTCGGGGTAGAGAACAACATCGGAGGTCTAGTAGTAGCAGAGGTAAAAGCATATCGAAATCATGTCATAGAAAGTCCAAGGGACACGTGAAGTGCTTTGAATGTCAAGGAGGACACATTAGGAGAGATTGTCCAAAGCGAAGGAATAAAGTTGATAGGCATAATACCACAAGCGGTGGTAAAGCGTTCTTTGAGGAGCAATAGTGATGCATAAGCTGTTTTATATGTGATTACTACTTCATTAGGAAATGAATGGGTGCTAGATTCAGGGTGTTCTTATCATATGACGCATCATAAGAACTAGTTTACTACTGATCAGACTGTAGATGGTGGTAAGATTTTTTTGGGGAATAATGCAGTCTGTAAGGCTATGGGGATAGAGACAATTCGGATTTGGATGCACGATGGGGTGGTGCACACATTGACAAATGTGAGGCATGTACCGAAGCTCAAGAAGAACCTTATTTTTTTGGGGACACTCGATGACATCGGGTGTAGGTACATTGCTGAAGGTGGAGTACTGAAGATCTCTTTGTGAATGCTAGCATGAGCACCTAGAGAGGGTGAATAGGTGTGAAAACAAATTTTACCGAATAATAGTGTAAAACTTTACTTTTAATTTGAGTCTGTTTAACGGTAGACTTTGAAATGAAAACAAGACTCTAATAATTAAATAAAGTTACGAGTAAAGTAAAAGAGTTTAGGGAAGAGAATAAGAACACAAGGTTTATAGTGGTTTGGCTTAATCCAAGCCTACGTCCACTCTCCCGCATTGACAGCCCACCGGCTGGATTTCACTATGAATCAAAAGAGTCGTTACAGTATCATGTCCTTGATTCCATAGTGTAGAGACTCTGCTACACTTCTTCAAGGTCTCACAAATGTATAAACTCTCTTTTGAGTACAAGTTTACGCTCAACAAATGAATTGGCCAAGAACAACGAGCTTCAGACTTTGGAATTTTTCTATTATGCATACACTCGAATAACTGGAACATCTTCCTTATATACTCCTCCATGCATTCATAATTATTGGCACTTTCCAAATAAGTTCTTCCAATCTACCCGTTGGACAGAATCAATTAGGGAGATTTCGAGTTATTAAAGGAACATGACGATAGCCCACCAATCATGCTCGCCCATACAATTAGGATTTAGGTTTCCATAAGTAAAACCTTCCAAATTTGCTTCGCCAATCAACGGATCTAAATTACCCGATTTAATATCAAGATGAATAATAGATTTTGAGATGCTATATCCAGCCGAGAGATCTTCTTTAGTCGATAGAATCAAATCCTCAAAGAAATACTCAATCTTGGATAAGTCTTCTTCTTCGACGATCTAGAAGCTGTCAATGAGGGTAAACTTTGAATCTTGAGTTTGGTAGTCCAAATGCGGTCTTGAGACTTTAACTAGAGAGTTTGCAAGTCTTTAGACTAGACTAATGGAAATGTTTTGTCAACTTCAAAACACGCAAGGAGGTTTTCTTCAACAATCTCCATTTTTTTATGGTGACAAAACTTTCCTGCAGATTTGGATATTTTTGACCTGCAAGACAATACTCAAGCACACATGGATATCTCATAAAAGATAATTAGCTTAGTAAAGATAGTAATACATATGCATCCACAGGAAAGACAACCATCTCCCCCTTTTTGGCAACATTAAAAAGGTAGAGATGAAAAGAAAATGAAATTAAGATTGTTTTGGAACGCGAATAATTTGAAAATCTCCCATCGACTGGACAATTCCTTCCAGCTTTTTCAAATCCTCCTTCAATTAAGCCACTTCTTCACCCTTGGCATTTGCTTGAACTTGAAGAGCAAGGGCATGAATTTGACCATGCAAGGAAACTGAATAGGCTTGACCTGCATTTTGCAAGTTCTGAACTTCGCATCCCAGGGCATAAATTTGGCCTCGCATCTCCGTAAGAATGTCAAGCAGTCTTCGAAAGTCTGTTGAATTATTAGTTTGAGTGCTTGTCTCTACATGATCAATTTCAGGAGTGTTTGCAGATGATGGCAAGTCAGCATGAGCATCCAGATTTGGAGATGAAACCTCATGACCTTCCTCAGGAAATTGAGAGGCATAGATGTCTTCTGGATCTGCAGGTGAACGACTAACATCTTCACTAAAAGCAATTGAAGAGGTACCTCTTTTCTCGCAACTCCCTGTTTCATTGCCTTGGTGGTGAGAAGTACTATTCATGCTGTCTCTTCTTGTTCACCTCTGCCCTCTTCTTCTTCTGCGGTCCTTTCTTCCTTTGCTTCTTTTCTCAACGATTCTCTCTCTTCACTCCTTTGCTCGGACTCTTCTCTGTTTTGATCCTCTCTCTCCTCTATCTCTGGAACGGAACGATGTAAGTTTCTCAATGCAAAAGCAGAAATGGTGATATCATCCTCATCTTCTTCATCCTCCAAGATGAGTGCTCTTCTTTTCTTTGATGGAGCAGTCAATTGCTCTTTTCCTTTCCGTTTTGCAGCTGAAGAAACTTGGTGAGTCTTGACAGGGGTTTTCTCCTTAAATCACTCCAAAGCTTTGTTCAATTCCTTCAGATGCATTTTGGAAACCATTTTTAGTCCCACCACCATGTGATCACAAGTACGAACACAGAGAATCTTAGGAGGCTGAACATTGAAGTGTCTGAATAACTTTGTAACAAGCGCTGAGTAAGGAAGTTGGCATTTGTCTTTCACCATCGTTCTATACAGATGAAACATGAATGTGTGAGGCAAAGAGAACTTTTTCTCAATGTTGATGGCATACATCAGCTTTTTTTGAGTTGGAGACATCGGTCTTCGAAATCGATTTGGGTCTGAGGCAATTGATCACAATCTTGTGGAGCAAAATATTTAAGGCATTCATCCTCAAGTAAGAAATTTGTCCTTCAGCCATTCCATCTCAAACAAGCTCTACCGTCGCACGATCAACATACACACTAATTGATTGGAATGCCCATCGTTTTACTCCAATCACATCTGCCAATGTGTCCATATCAACAATGTAGTCCTGGTCTCGAACACTAAAAGAAAATATATTCGCATCCAAGAAACTTAGATTAGAATAGAAGTACGCCGTAAGTTACAGGATGAGCCACCGTTGCTTGAGCAAAATTGTTCAAGTTGAAAAAGAGTGAATTTCTCTTGCAACTTCATATTGAAGAATCAAGGAAATCAAAGTCCACACTTCTTGGATTGATCACTCCCCGCTTTAGCAACTTAGAGTAAAGTTGCTTGTGTTTATCTTAACGAAACAAGTTTGTCCTTTTGCTTTTTATATTTGCCACAACACCCATTCTAGGCTTAAAATGAGTGTACATTTTCTCATCATCATTCCCATCAAGCTTACTAAAACCTTCAACATGTGGATCACTTGGAATATTCGTAAACGTTTGTTCTGCTGACCCTGCAGGAGCAATTCCCAATAGTTCCATTGTACGCAAAAAGTGGGTTTCATTTCGATACCCTTTCTCTTTCAAAAATTCATCAATGTAGTTCAAGGGAGTGCCTCCCTTCTTCAAGGCAAAGTAAAGTTTAAAGATAAAAGCAGGCTTTTGAGTTCTTACGGGTTCTACGTCTTCAATGATTTCTTCCTCCGCTCTATGATCAATATCATGAGGTCTAGCTTGAGGAGATTGACCCGGTTGAGAATGTTGTGGGCTCTGTCTTGGAGATTCTTCTTCTTCGGTGAGATCAAAATGCGTAGGACTCTCACGCATATGTTGTGGTCCCCTGTTCGCGATCCTTGGGGACTTTCTTTGGGAAGCCATTCTCACAGTCTTTGAGAGATTTCAAACTTGATTCTCGAGAAAGGTGCGAACTTTGTAAAAGGAAGTAAAATTCTGTGCTTTAGGATTTGTGAAGAAGACGATCATTATATAAGGCAATTGAAAAGAGGCATACGGAACGTCGTAAAAGGAAAAATAGAAAATGCATTTTCAAAAAATAACCGCCTTTTTGAAAAATAGATAACCGTCAAAAGATAACTTCTTTTTCGAAAATGAATGATTGCAATAATCATTAAAAGCTGGGGAAGATAACATCAATCAATTACAAATTAATAGATGAACGTACCTTTTCGAGATTTTATCCATAAGATAAATTTCTAAAATAGAAATAACTTACAGTCGTGAATTTTGATCTTCTAAGTTTGAATATCTTTAGACTTTTAACCCTAAGTCTGAACTTATTCAGACTTTAAGATATTGAGTCTGGAATGAATAAGCTCAAATTGACTTTTCTCCAGTGGTTTTGTAAAAATATCTGCCAACTGATTCTTTGAGTCTATAAATTGGATCAAGACTTCTCCATTTTGAACATGGTCTCTAATAAAATGATGTCGAATCTCTATATGCTTTGCTCTTGAATGAAAAATTGGATTCTTCGTAAGATTAATCGCGCTGTTGTTATCACATTTGATCTCAATGCTTGAGTCTTCGATTCCAAAGTCTCTTAGCTATTGTTTTATCCACAAAATTTGAGAACAACAACTTCCAAAGCTACATACTCTACTTTTGCTGTTGAAAGAGCTACCGTATTTTACTTTCTTGAAAACCAAGATATTGTCCTGTTCCCAAGTAATTGACAAGTGCACGAGGTATTCTTTCCATCAACTTTACATCCTGCTAGATCTGCGTTTGAATATCCAAGGAGTGTAAAATATCCTTCTTTAGGATACCACAGACCCAAATTAGAAGTTGATGCAACGTATTTGATGATACGTTTTGCAACACTTAAATGAGATTCTTTGGGATTTGATTGAAATCTGGCACAAATACAAACACTAAACAAAATGTCAGGTCTAGAAGCAGTAAGATAAAGAAGTGAACCAATGATGCTCTGTATAGCTTTTGGTCAATTTTCTTTCCTCCTTCATCTTTGTCCAGCTTCGAGGAACTTGACATTGGTATATCGATCTTTTGCAATTCTCTGCCGAACTTTTTAACGAGTTCTTTAGCATATTTTTCTTGGTGGATAAAAGTTCCTTCCTTCAATTGTTTTACTTGAAGTCCGAGAAAGAAGGATAGTTCACCCATCATACTCATTTCAAACTCATCTTGCATAGTTTTAGAGAATTTCTTGCACAGATTTTCGTTAGGTGATCCAAAAATAATGTCATCAACATAGATTTGAACAAGTAAAAAGTTTTTGCTTTCTCTTTTGATAAACAAGGTAGTGTCTACTTTACCTTTAACAAAGCCATTTTTAATTAAAAACTTACTTAACCTATCGTACCAAGCTCGAGGTGCTTGCTTTAAATTGTATAACGCCTTTTTCAATCTGAATACAGAGTCTGGTCTCTTTGGGTCTTCAAAACCGGGAGGTTGTTCCACATAGACTTCCTTTTGGATAAATCCATTTAGGAAAGCGCTTTTGACGTCCATTTGGAATAACCTGAAATTCTTATAACAAGCAAAAGCAAGTAATAATCTAATTGCTTCTAACCTTGCTACTGGTGTGTAAGTCTCATCATCGTCTATCCCTTCTTCTTGCTTTGTTCTTTATAACTTTTTATTTCTCGTTCATCTTGTTTTTGAAAACCCATTTAGCTCTAATGATGGATTTACCTTTTGGTTTAGGAGTCAATTCCCAAACATCATTGATATTGAATTGCCTGAGTTCTTCTTACATAACTTCAATTTAGCTTTCATCAATTAAAGCTTCTTCTATGCTCTTGGGTTCTATTTAAGAAATAAGAGCCACAGCACTAGACTCTTCACGCCTTTTGGATCTTGTACGAATTCCTTCACTAATGTCACTAATAATGAGTTCTTGGGGATGACTAGACTTGTGCTTCCAGTTGCTAGTTAGTTTGTCAAACTGTTGATCTTTTTCTTCATTTGATTCTTCAACGATCATTCGTTGCTGGTCTTCTAAAGTCTGAGCTGCTTTTGGAGATTTAGACTTTGTAGAGTTTGGAGCAGGTTCGGATTCTTCATATTGAGTCTGAATCAATTAATTTTGTATAAAGTCTTGAAATTTGACATTCATTGATTCCTCCACAAATTGAGTCTTTTTGTTGTATACTCTGTGAGCTTTGCTAGTGGTTGAATATCCAAGGAAGATGCTTTCGTTTGATTTCTCTTCAAACTTACCAATTCGTTCATTTGCATTTTTCAATATAAAACATTTGCATCCAAACACATGAAAATAAGAAACAATTGATTTCTTTCCCTTGAACAACTCATAGGGAGTTTTCTCCATAATAGGCCTTAAGAAGACTCTATTAATAATATAACACGCTGTAAAAACTGCTTCAGCCCAAAAAGAGAGGAAATGTTACTTTCAATTAAAAGTGTACTAGTCATTTCTTGCAATTCTTCCTTTCCACAACTCCATTCTGTTATGGAGTGTATGGTGAGGAGAACACATGTTGAAAACCAGATTCATCACAGAATTTAGTAAAGTCTTGATTTTGAAATTCACCTCCATGGTATGTATGTATACTTGAAATAGCATACCCTTTCTTATTTTGAACTCTCTTAGCAAATTTTATAAAATAAGAAAATGTTTCGGACTTACTTGCCAGGAAATATACCTAAATGAATCGTGAATAATCATCCACTATTAATAGGCAATATTTATTACCTCCAATGCTTTGGGTTCTAGTTGGTCCAAAGAGATCCATATGCAAGAATTGCAGCACACGATTAGTGGAAACTTGATTTATTGGTTTGAAAGAATTTCTAATCTGTTTTCCCAATACGCACGGTGTGCATAATTCAAATTTTTGATTTGTCAGGTTGGGTAGTCCACGAACAAGCTTCTTTGTAGAGATCTTGGCTGTTTGCTTCATGTTGATGTGGCTAAGTTTTCTATGCCAGAGATTAGCTTTCTCTTGAATTGAAATTAGACATTGTGATTTTTCTGGTTTGATATCCAAGATATATATATATATATATATATATATATATTCCAAGGATAAGTACACTAATGGTGCCATAAGTTGTGTACGACGCTCACTTTGGTGCCAAAAGTTTCCATCGGATCACTTAAATGCCAAAAAATTTGAAAAATACTCACTTTGGTGCCAACTCCAATCTGGTTGGCCGGAAATCTGACGTGGCACTTTTTTATTAATTTTTAAGCTGATGTGGCTTACCGGAGAACACAGTCAGCATCCTAACACCAAAACGATGCCGTTTGGTGTCTCCCCCAATTCAAAACCCTAATCTCCGGCCGTCGCCGTCCTCAACGGTCCTTGCGCTTGGCAGCCACGGCTTCGACCCCGACCTCGACCCCAACCCCGACGATGGCCACTCAACGACGGAAGCGGCTCCGACCTCGACCCCGACCCCGACCCTGATGATGGCCACTCAACGACGGAAGTGGCTCCGACCTCGACCCCGACCCCGACCCCGACCCTGATGATGGCCACTCGGTGGCTGCAGCTCCGACCTTGACCCCGACCTCGACCGCGACGATGGCCACTCGACATGCGTGGCTTAGACCTCGACCCGGACCCCGACGATGGCCACTCGACGGCCGCAGCTTCGACCCCGACCCCAACGTCGATGATGGCCACTCGACGGCCGCAGCTTCGACCCCGACCCCGATGACGGCCACTCGGCGGCCAAGTCGAAACCCTAATTTCAATCCCCAATGAGTTAAACGACGTCGTTTTTGTGAGGCCATCCATGTAGGACGGCAAAACGACGTCGTTTAAGGCTTTGTCGATTTAAAAAAAGAAAAGAAAAGAAAAGCCACGTAATTATTTTGGCCGGAATCTTTTGCCGGTGGCTGGAATCTTTCGCCAGTGGCACCAAAGTGAGTGTTTTTCCTCCGATTTGGCACTTAAGTGATCCGACGGAAACTTTTGGCACCAAAGTGAGCGCCGTACACAACTTATGGCACCATTAGTGTACTTATCCGTATATTCCCATGTCTTCGCCTCGTGAATGTCTGAGAGGAGTCTTTACTGGTTTCTGAACATGTTCCTTCTTGAAAGTTAATTTTGTAACCTGTGTCGCACAGTTGACTAATACTCAGCAAGTTATAGTTGAGTCCTTCCACTAAGGAAATGTTACTGATTGTGAGACTTCCAATTTTTACGGTTCCGTATCCCACAATCCTACCTTTGATATTTCTTCTAAAAGAAACTTTTCCACCATTAACTTGTATAATCTTTATGAAACAACTTGAGTCTCCTATCATATGTCTTGAGCATCCACTATCCAAGTACCATTTAACATTTTTCTTGATAGTAACCTGCATTTAAAAAAGAAACTCATGCTTTCTTTGGTACCTATACTTTTTTGGGTCCAATGGAGTTAGTGCAATATACAGTCTTTATCAAAACCTTATTAACAGGTTTCCAAACCATATGACATTATTTCTCAAAATGTTCTAAGCTGTTGCACTTAGAACATTTGAGAATCTTGCACCTACGGGTTTTACAAAGACTTTTTGGAAATGATTTTTATAATAATCTTTTGTCAGTCTTTGTTTAATTCTTTCATTTACTTTAGGAAAATCAGTTAAAGGAATGATTTCAGCAGTCATTCCTAAACCTGATTTGTTAAAGTAAGGTCTTTGTGCTGAGAGAATCTTTTCTAATTTCTCAGATCCTATAGAATACATTTTTGAAATATTTGAAATGTCATTTTTTCAAAAGTGCATTTTCTTTTGAAAGAGAGTCTGCATTTTCTTTCAAAATAATAACACTTTTATCTAAGTTTTCGACCTTTTTTTTTCCAAACAATCTCCTGTTGCTTCAGTGCAGAATTTTGTCTTT
Organism: Eucalyptus grandis; assembly: GCF_016545825.1. Classification (NCBI taxonomy): domain Eukaryota; kingdom Viridiplantae; phylum Streptophyta; class Magnoliopsida; order Myrtales; family Myrtaceae; genus Eucalyptus; species Eucalyptus grandis. Next base: position 31,130,236 of record NC_052612.1, read on the forward strand.
TTAGTTCGGAAATCCTCTTGAGAGAGATTTTGAGACTAAGACACAATTCATCAATAAATTTAGAGACTTTAGTAAGAATTTTTAAATTACTTACCTCGATTTCACTGTCTGAGTTCGAGTCTGTCTCAGAATCTGAATCTGATTCTGATTGTGCCATTAGATAGATATTAGCATAATCATCATCACTCTCTTCACACTTGGTATCACTCCAAGTTTTTGCTTTGAGAGCTTTTTCTGTATTTCTCAGCTTTCCCTTTCTTTTTCTTGATAAGAGATAGTTGGGTTTGATGTGTCACTTTTCTTGCATTCAAAACAAATCACATCTTTATTGGATTCATCATCCTCAACTGATTTATTTTGAGACTTTTGAGAATTTTGTTTCTTCCAATTGAATCTTCTTCCCTTTTATTCAGTTTTCTGAACCTTCTTATCATAAGAGCAAGCTCTTCATCGTTCATATCATCTTCTGAATCTGTAACATCAGAATCATCATTAGATTTTAATGTAGTAGATTTTTTTACCTTTGGGATCTTTAACTTCATTTATTTGCTCCTCTTTATAAGACTGAAGAGTGCCAACCAATTCGTCAACAAATAGTGGCATGATCCTTTGTGTCTCCCTTATTGAAGTCTTTATGTGATTCCAATCTTCGAAAAGTCCACGCAGTAACTTGTTAACCTTCATGGGTTCAGAGATTGGTTGACCTTGATACTCAAGACCATTCACGATTTCTGTAAAACGACTAAACATGTCAATGATAGATTCTCCTGGTTTCATCTTGAATGCTTTATATTGACCGAGCAGAATATTGATTCTAGTTTCTTTTACTCAATCGGTTCCTTCATAGGTGATGTGCAATCTATCCCAGACTTCTTTAACTGTTTCACAATAAGATATTCTGTTATATTCAGTGGGAGATAATGCACAATATAAAAAAAATAAATTGCTTTTGCATCAAGAGCTTATCTCTTGGTTATTTCTTCTTGAGTCATCTCATTTGGACTCAACGGCTTCTTTTCCCCTTTCTGAGACCGTTGTAGCTTTAGGAATAATTCCTTTGTCTACCACATCCCATTCTAGAGGATCTTTTGATCTTAGGAATGCCTTCATCTTGTTTTTCCTTATATTGTAATCCTTCCCATCAAAGTAAGGTGGTCTGGTATTGCTTTGCCCTTCAACCAAACTTGGAGCCAACATACTAGCCATGGATCGTTAACTCTGAAGTAAAAACACTTCAATTTAAATGAGTACACATGCTCTAATACCAATTGTGAATGTTAGTATGAACACCTAGAGCGGGGTGAATAGGTGCGAAAACAAACTTTTGCGAAGAATAGTGTAAAACTTTACTTTTAATCTGCGTCTGTTTAACAGTAGACTTTGAAATGGAAACAAGACTCTAATAATTAAATAAAGTTACGAATAAAGTAAAAGAGTTTAGGGAAGAGAATAAGAATACAAGGTTTATAGTGGTTCGGCTTAATCCAAGCCTACATCCACTCTCCCGCACTAATAGCTCATTGGATGTATTTCACTATGAATCAAAAGAGTCGCTACAGTATCACGTCCTTGATTCCACAGTGTAGAGACTCTGCTACACTTCCTCAAGGTCTCACAAATGTATAAACTCTATTTTGAGTACAAGTTTACGCTCAACAAATGAATTGGCCAAGAACAAGGAGTTTCAGATTTTGAAATTTTTCTATCATGCACACACTCGAATAACTGGAACATCTTCCTTATATACTCCTCCATGCCTTCATAACTGTTGGCACTTTCCAAAGGAGCTCTTCCAATCTACCCGTTGGACAGAATCAATTAGGGAGATTTCGAGTTATTAAAGGAACATGACGATAGCCCACCAATCCTGCTCGCCTATACAATTAGGATTTAGGTTTCCATAAGTAAAACCTTCCAAGTTTACTTCGCCAATCAATGGATCTAAATTGCCCGATTTAATATCAAGACAAATAATAGATTCTGAGATGTTATATCCAGCCGAGATATCTTCTTTAGTCGATAGAATCAAATCCTCAAAGAAATACTCAATCTTGGATGAGTCTTCTTTGACGGTCTAGAAACTGTCAATAGGGGTAGACTTTGAATCTTGAGTCTAGTGTTCCGGCGGTCTTTAGAATTTGACAAGAGAGTCTGATGGAAATGTTTTGTCAGCTTCAAAACACACAAGGAGGTTTTCTCCAACACTCTTGAGGTGCCATGATAGTGATGAAGGAAATAAAGTGAATACTCTCTATCATCTACTGAGAGAGACCGTGATTGGAACCGCTGCAGTTTCATCAGATGAGTCAGACTCTAACTTGACTCAATTATGGCATATGTGTTTGGGGCACATGAGTGAGGCAAGTATACAATGCTGAGTGAAAGGGGGTTGTTGAAAGGTCAGAAGATAGGGAAGCTTGACTTATGTGAGCACTACATCTTTGGAAAGCGGCACTGAGTTAAGTTTACTATAGATGTTCGTTCGACCAAACGACCAATTGAATATATTCATTCAGACATTTGGGGCCCGTCTTCAGTTCCTTCAAAAGGAGGTGCCCGATATATGCTGACATTTATCAATGACTATTCGATAAAGGTATTGGTATACTTTCTAAAGCACAAATATGATGTATTTGATTGGTTCAAGATATTTAAGGCATTGATTGAGAAGTAATCAGATAAACAAATCAAGTGCTTGAGAACTTATAATGGCATGGAGTTTTATGGTAAAGATTTTACCGAGTTTTGTGAGAAATAATGTATTGTAAGACACCGCACAGTACCTAGGACACCACAGTAGAATGGCGTGGCAGAACAAAAGAACATAACTTTGCTTAAGCAAGCCCGATGCATGCTTTCGCATGCAAGACTTGGCAATGAATTTTGGGCCGAAGCAGTGAACATGGCATCTTATCCGATTAATCAATCTCCATCATCTGCTATCGAGTGGAAGATTCCTGAGGAAGTATGGTTGGGGAAACCTGTTGATTACTTCGGATTACATATATTCGGATGCCCTGCGTATGCTCATGCAAGTGATGGTTAGCTTGAGCTGAGGGTGAAGAAGTGCATATTTCTGGATTATGCACATGGGGTGAAATGCTACTGGCTATGGTGCACTGATCCCAGATCACCCCATTTTTTAATCAACAGAGATGTGATATTTGACGAGACTACAATGCTTTAATAGAGGAGTTATGAGACATAACCAGCAGAGAAGACAGATCTTGGTGTTATTAGTGGGGTGGAGCTTCAGGTGGAGACTCCGGAGATCTTGAAGGTAACAGAAGTTGAGACTGCAAATGAGGCCACAATTCCTGAAGTCGGTGATAATGAACAACCAGCAAAGCCGTAGCACATTATGGTAGTAGATAGACAGAGAAGGCAAATTAAATCATTGATACGTTATGGTTATAAATATATTGCTTATTTATTGACTGTAGGTGGTGAGGTGGAGACAGATGAGCCTTCGTCTTACTCTGAGGTGATAGCTAGTTCGGAATCGTTGCAGTGGTTAGAGGCTATGAGTGAAGAGATGTAAACACTCCATCGAAATCAAAGATGGGAACTGGTCAATGTACCTAAGAGCCAAAAGATTGTCGGAAGTAAATGGGTCTTTAAATGGAAAGAAGGCATTCCTGGTGTCGAGGCAGCAAGGTATAAGGCGAGACTTGTGGCGAAAGGGGTATATACAATGTGAGGGCATTGATTGTAATGAGGTGTTCTATTCTGTGGTAAGACATACTTTTATTTGTGTTTTACTTGCATTAGTTGCTTCGCAAGATCTCGAGTTAGAACAACTAGATGTGAAAACTGTATTCCTTCATAGTGAGTTAGAGGAGTAGATTTACATAAGGCAACTAGGGGGATTTGCTATTCCAGGTAAGGAATATCATGTTTGCTTGTTGAAGAAATCATTGTCTGGGCTAAAACAGTCTCCTAGGCAGTGGTATAAACGTTTTAATGCTTTCATGGCTAGTCAAGACTACACAAAAAGTCAGATGAATAGCTGCGTTTACTTTGGGAGATTGGAGAATGGTTCTTTGATTTATCTACTTTTATATTTTGATGATATGCTGATAGCAGCTAAGAATATGTCTGATATTGATGTGCTGAAAAGGTGATTAAATGTTGAATTTGAGATAAAAGATTTAGGTGCTGCAAAGAAAATATTAGGTATGGAGATTTTGCGTGATATGATTGCAGGAGTTTTACGTTTATCTCAGAAGAAATATATTGAGAAGATCATGACACGTTTTAATATGTAGTTGGCAAAATCTGTAAGTACACATTTAGTGAAACACTTTAAACTTTCAGATAAATTATTACTGCAAACTGAGAAGGAGGAGGAGCATATGTCCCGTGTTCATTATTTTAGTGCCGTGGATAGTATTATGTATGCTATGGTGAGCATTAGCCTGATATTTCATAAGTTGTTGGCGTGGTTAGTCGCTATATGAAGTGTCCTAGTAAAACTCATTGGGAAGTTGTGAAGTGGATCCTCAGATATTTAAAGGGGACAACAGACATGGGTATAGTATACCGGAGGGACAGTAATGGCAATGAGACCACTGGTTTTGTGATTTGGATCACGCCAGTGACTTGGATGATTGCAAATCTTTAGCATGGTATGTGTTTACTCTAACGGGTGGTGCAATTAGTTGGAAATTATCATTACAAGATCACATTACCTTGTCTTCGACTAAAGTAGAGTACATGGCACTAACCTTTGAAGCGAATGAGACGATATGGTTACAAAGTTTGCTCTCGCACTTTGGGTTAGAACATAAAAGTGTGGATATACACCGCGATAATCAAGGTGCAATATATTTTGCATATAATCCAGTTTATCATGAGCGAATGAAGCATATCAACATCAGGTATCACTTCATCTGAGATGTCTTAGTTAAGGGTATTGTTATTGTTAAAAAGATTGCTACAACAGATAACCCGGCAGACATGATGGCTAAGTCTATTCCTTTGGTAAAACTCAAACTCTGCTTGAGTTCTATTAACATTTGTGGAGAGTGAGTGCCCGTCAGGGCGTTGGGAGAGCAGCATAGATGATGGACACTATAACTTGGCTTCAAATATCAAGCCAATGTGGAGAATTGTTAAATTAATATCTCAAGTTTGAATTCAGATAACGATTTGTTAAACTGAGGAAGATTTTCCCAAGCGGATTAGAAATCAGATGAAGAAAGAGAAAACAATTTCCTTCTTGGATTTTTTCTTTTGGACTTGCAAAACAAGACAAAAGAGGAAATAAAAGATAAAATAAGAATCTCCTGTCTTCTGCATAAGCCTTGTTACGAATTGAAGAATTAGAAGTCGTGGGCCTAGGTCAAATTGTTGACCTTGGGCACACACACATATAAAAGAGCGTTACTTTGCCCATGGAAAAAGTGACGAAAAGCCTTAAAATTGAAGGACCAACACGTTCATCTAGAGAGCGCCGATGTAGTCCTACAAGTGAAAAAAGGAGCCGCATGTAGGAGCACGTAGAAGCCACGTGAAGCCTTAAACAAGAACACGAAGCCATACATACGTGGACCAAAGATGAACACCAAAGTTCTTGATTTTGGCGTACGTAGAGCGTTTTGCTTTGAGCTTGAACACGTGGTGATTTTGTGCCATGAGTTTATATGCTAGTGAGTTGTTTATTTATAAACACTTTGGGTTTGGGGTTAAATTTAGGTGTGAGAAACACTTGCACATGTGAGTGATTGTAAACTCTGATCATCTGATTATAGTAGATTATTTGCTACTAGCTCTCCCCGTGGATGTAGATATCGATACTCGGACCGAACCATGTAAATTTCTAGTGTCCTTATTATTTATCTTTTATTTCTCTGATGATTTCGCGTTGACGTAAATTGCAAGATCCTATCGTTTCTGCATATTATATTCCAACAATTTTGATCAAGAAATTATGTGAAATTGCTCAATTTGGCCTAAAAAGACCAATTACATGTACCCATGGTGCAGGTCCATTATTTTTTGTGTTAATTAAGTAATTAGGTCAATATTAAATTATTGAATCGCATTTATATGGTTTAATTAGCTTGCTTTCTTTAGAATTAGACCATTGTTCCACTGATTGAACAAGTTTTCTTTCCAATTTGATCCTTGATGGTCTAAATTACATAAAATTTAGGACTTCAAGGGCCAAGATGCCTAAGCCGTCGCCGAATCAATCGAACCGGCTTGCAATGTTCCCAAGACTGATTGGTTCCTGATATGATCTTGTTTTGAGGTGGAATTGTGGATCTAATTGGGAGGACCAATTGCAAGATTTTGGGACCCATAATTGAAACGACTAGTCTTGGAATTGGGAGTTGGATTGACTGACCAGTCTGGTTTGGTCTGATTCGGTTCGGTGGAATTGGTAAGTTTGTTATTTTATACCAAAAATAAATTAAGCAATGTTACAGCTTGCTGCTTGTGGCACGGTGCATAAATACATGCAACTTGCTGCTTGTCCCTCGAGAGTTTCCTCATCCACACAACAAGCTTTTCTCTATACTCTCTGTTACTAACAAAAGAGAGTTCATCAGCAAAGGTAAATGGCCTTTCTATTTTCTCAATACTCCATGAAAGAGTGGTTCTTTAGCAAGAGAGGGATAAGGCTTTGACTTGAGATTAAGTTGACAAGTCTTGCAATGAATGCTGGGTCGGTATCTTGAAAGACTAATTCTCCTTTTTACCTGAAGTTCTCGCATTGACGATTTCTCATTTCCTTTCTTCTAGGGCTTGACTTGGGATACAACTTGTTGGGAGTAGGTTTTGGCTTGCCTCTTTTCACTTATTAGGAGGATAGGTTCGGTTGGTATTGGTTGAGCTTAAGGGGCTTCACTGACTAAATCCATCCATAAACCTAGATTCCAATAATCTTATAACCAAAGCATCAAAACAAAGTTCTATGGTGACCCCTCTCAAGACTCAAGACTCAAGGCTCAACACCAAAGATCATATTCTTTGTTTTTTAGCATCAAAAGCATGAATCATGTCAATTCAACCACCATCTGCTCGATCTTTAACCAAACAAGTAGATCCAATTTGATTCATATATTATAAATGGGGAAATTGGGAGGTGTTAGGGTTTTTTTATTAAGAAATTTAAAAATATGTATCTAATATATATAATCAACTGGTCTAGTCTAGTCAGTCCAATCAATCCAGTTCTCACATTAGAACTGAGATTTAAACCAACCGACCACCAGTTCCAAGAATGGGAATTGGGAACCGGACCACCCTCTCTAGGAATCGCCCAAAACTAAGGGGTTCGGTCAGGGAGGTTCTCGATTCAGGTAGTTCCCATTGTACACCTCTAATCGATCTGACCAATTTGACTAGCCACTGGCAAAAGAGGCCGATTTAGCCCTCCACCGATTAGCTCTTAGTGGCTGACGACCACTAGCGAGTTTATCCTTTGTGTGTATTTTATTCTTATGCTTTTCAACTTTCCATATTTTGCAAAAATATCCATGGATTTTGTGAAATTATAAAATTACCTTTAATTAGGCTGTAATTGCAAATTCTATTTAAACTTTTGATTTTGGTGCATCAACACCATCCGGATGATCATGTGATATATTTTGACTTAATCCATAATAAACTTAATTAGGCCATTTGATCAAGTTTCGACTGTCAGGTCGAACCAACAGCCAATATTTTATCTTAAAGGGGGACTATATAAGATTTTTCCCTCAAAACTTTGGGGAGTTTTGATAATATGTATTTTTAGATATGAACAGGAATTTCTCTCTCAAAACTCTCTCCTCTCTCTCTTTCCCATCACTTCTCTTTCCTTTCTCTCTCTCTCTCACGCTCGCAGATTGCTGCGTCGACCACCGATCGCATGGAGCCCCTACAAGCTGAGTACCAAGATCCATCAGCTCCTTTCTTCTCCCATTGTCGTTGCTTGGAGCCCCAATGATTGCCGGAGCTCCTCAATTAGCCCGATCAACTGATCGGACCAATCACTAGCACGAGTGGTGGTGATTCCAGTTGTCAATTCAGTGTTGGTCACGATGACCAACTGGCATCCCTCGACGTTGCATCACCTCTAATCATCTTCTTTAAACTATCTTGAAGAACCAGGTGACCGAAAAACCACTTAGCTACCACCGGAGGTCCTCCAATTGGCCAATCTCTTGTCGGTGGCTTGAATTGATTCAAAACAAATCAGTTCTGTCCAGCCGCTGATTGAGGGCTTGATCGATGCCAATCCGGTCCATCTAACCATCCATGGCATCCCTTCAATGATCCTTGATGTTCGTGATCCATTCCATAGTTTAGGTTGTCAATCGATCGAGCTCGTTTCATTGAAATCACACAAATGTAAACAATCAAAACTTGAATTTGATGAAATGAGATTGAGCCGGTTGATTGGGCCTAGGACTCAAACCCTAGAACTATATCTCATGTTTAAATTTGTGATTTGGATGTTATGTGATGATATTTGATGATGTTGTGTTGATTGAAGCTGAGATTGAATATGATTTTTACATGATCTACCTAGTTTTGCAAAAATCGCATGCTTGAAAGTGACTCTATATTAGGGCTAACCTAAGGTCCTAAACCTCATTATTTGTCTCAAGGTGTTCTAGACATATGTTCTACATTTGATAAGCTGCAATTTGATGTATTATGGGCCTCAAATGGAGTTCGTTTGATACCTAATTGCATCTTAGAAGTTGGATGATTCTGCTGGATTTTTCATGATATTATGGTATTTTGGTTTTTGAACATATTTTTTTCCTAATTTTCTCCATGGAAACTGCACAAAAATTGTGTTGGTATAACATTTTTTTCTAGAATTTTTGGAGCTTAGGCTAAATCTAAAAAAAAAAAAAAAACGTCACTATGTTGTTCTGTCCTGTTTGAGTCTGTAATACCCGGGTTTGTCAATCTACATGTTATCCACTTTGAGCTCACTGGACCCTCACAGTTTTGTTTCTTTGGGCTTCGCCCAGAAAATGTGTATGTATAGATAGAGAACCCAAAACCTTATAAACTAGTCTAAGACTCCCCTAGGCAATATAGGACAAGAGATGCACCCCTCCCTGTGCATGTTGAAGAGCGAGGCGCAAATGCACCACCATCCCTCCTTCTCGCGCACTGCCGCTTGGGCTGTCACACTTTTCACCCCTTAGGAGCACACCATCCTCACTATAGCCCTATATATGGTTGAGAGTCAGTTTTGATACTACCTGTAACATCCTAAATTCAACATTGTACACATATTGTCCACTTTGAGCCCCATTGGACCTTCACATTTTTGTTTTTTTTTTTGGTTAAGACCTTCACATTTTTGTTTCTCTGGGCTTCGTCTAAAAAATGCGTATATACAGATAGAGAACCTAGAATTAATCTAGTTCAAGACTTTCCTAAGGTGATGTGGGATAAGAGACGCACTCCCTCCTTGCACACGTCCGGGGACTGAGGTGTGGATGCACCACCATCCCTCCTCCTTGCGCACTACTGCTTGGGCCAACATACTCTCTACCCCTTAGCGATGTGGGATAGGAGACATGCGCTTAGCCTTGCTGGTGTATTGTCGAGACGTAGCCTCCTTGCCACCCCTTTGTACTCTCATGAGTATGAGTTGTCACATTCTTCACCCTTTAAGGCACAACACCCTCGCTATGGTCCCACACGTTGCAAGAGTTGACTCAAATACTACATGAAGTCACACTACAAATCCTATAGAGATAGGGATGACACATCCGTCCTTCCACCTGAAGAACACAACCTTAAATTGCCAAAATCGAAGCCCCCCGCAATAACACTTTCTCTCTTATGGCCTATAACTAAAGGACCTAAAAAGATTGAAAAAAAGAAGGGAAAGTAACCACCAGCTTAGTGAATAGTATATATTTTCTAAGAAGATCAAGTAGCTACTATGCATATATATATATATATATATATATATATATATATATAAGTACAAAGCATAACCGCTAGTTCATAATCCAATTCATTAATATACATATCAAATTAAGTACATTCATTTCAACAAAGTTTTGTACATGTCGGAAATACACATTTAAATCTACTATCATGATTCAAATATCAATGATCAAGTTAATTGATTAATCTCTATTATAAAAAAAAACTACGTCAATGGTCCATCTATTGATTCATCTCATTTTAAAATTCATGTCGATGGTCTATCCATTGACCAATCTTTCACTTAATATCAAATTATATCATGACAGAATGCCTTGTGATAATGTGATCAAGATTACCCTTTAGCAAGGTCTCTACTTACAAAGCCATTGGCTCGATCCAAAAGGATATCTTAAACTCGATATGCATATCTATAGCCCCTCCATAGGTTCACAACAATATTTAGCACCAAACTCACAACCTTCAATATCTAGAAATTCAATTTATAATCAATGTCATGATCCCCAATGTATTTTATAAACCAATCATATAACTTTTTGTAATTCAATCCATCAAATAAAATATACTTCACAAGACATTTTTCATAACATTGCAAAATCCATTTCGTAAACTCTCAACATTTCAAAACGCCTTTTACTAAAAGGTTTTTCAAATCATTATAGATTCATTGCATAAGCTAATTCGTAACCCATTACATAGATATATATATATATATATATATATATTCGCAAAATTTTTCTTAAAACCATTCTCGAACAATTTCAAAATTTCTTTCACAAATCATATTTACGACAAAATATCTTTCTCAAATCATTCACCAACATGAAAATGTAATAATTGGTTGATTCAGATTTTTATGCAATAAACATACTCCTTCGTTACTTATAATATCTCAAATCTCTACCATTTTCAATATATAAGTTCACAAATTCATAGAACATATAGCACCATTCGCCTAGATATGCCTTAAACCAAATAACAATGCTCAGTTGATCCAACGAACTCACATTCTTATCATATGAGTGAGAAATAGTATCAAAACCAAGTAAAATGTTATCTCAACTACACTCAGCTAAACTAAACTTAAATGCCAACATAATAACTTTTACACGTCAACAAATTGCTCATCTGAAACAATTATTTAAACCAAAACTCAATGCGGAACTTGGTCTTAGAACCCTAAAATCTCACTTTGGAGTCATCACGTAAAATAATCGCGACATTGTATTTTATACGTAGGAATTTTCAAAGAATTTTCACATGTTATTAGATTATTGGAAACAGTTTATATTCTACATAACCCTTGCTGCATTTGACTGATGATGTATCTTTTAAAATGTTTTCGTTTGAGCTCCTTAAGAGTGAAACTAGTGTATGATGTCTCCTAGACATACTTAGAGCATATCACAAGCTTCATAATGATGTATGGCATGCCTCACTTGAAGATCATTTCCTATGTGAAAACGATGCACCAAGTTGACATGTCACAACCGAAATTACGTGCATTTTGTCATGGGTGTTCTTTAATGGTAAGTTGCTTGTCAATGTTAATGAACTTGTGTGACTTTTTGTACATCGATTTAGGGCTAAATTTATTAACCAAACTTGATAATCACATTTATCCCTACATTATGTTCTAATTTTACAATCTTCATGTATTGTTTAAGTAGCTTAACAAGCCAATTATCATGCATTGTGTTCTGCCATTCTTATGACTGATTTGCACACTTTTGCAATTGTCACTGTTTGACCATGAATTCAACCTGAATTGAACTCGACATCTCTTAGAAAGTCTTTGGAAACATCCCAATCTTTCTAATGACACTAATCTTGCATCATTTGGATTTCATTTGATTTTTTTTTTCCATTTTTGCAAAGTTTGCCATGAAATCTGCTATGAGTAAAATTCGGAATGCTCATTCTGCCTTTGTTTTTTTTTTTTTTTTTTTTTTTGAACAGCATTCTGCCTTTGTTAAGTCAGAACTTTTTCTTTTTTGTATGGATTTTTCAATAAGAATTTTGAGATCGGTTCCTTAATAAAACTTGTTTTTCTTTCTCATGTATATATCGTGGTGAAATTTCAGAATTTTTAGACATCATCTACCAGGACAAATTACTGTTGATTTTCCATGATGTCTAGCTGCCCTGCTCTGTTTCCAATGTGATGCTACGTGTTCTTGAATTTTTATAAATTCATATGTAGCTCATCTTAAGAAACTTCCTTCACAATTTTTTTCTTATTGTGTGCTTCATGTTTTGTAACTTTCCTAGGGCCAATTACCCATGGGTCCTATTCCAATTGTTCTGATTTTGATTGTCCTGTTTGGTACTCTTTGATATGATTCTTGCTGCGATTCTCTTTTAGAATTGTTTGGGATATCTTGAATGCTGAATTGGGATTAGTTGTCTTCATGAAATTTATTCCAAATTTCGCAATCTTTGTTGTTAAAAATCCTTAAAAATAAAAAGGCCATCTAGGACCCTTTGTCAAATCCTTTTGTTTTATTGCAAAATTTGTTTTTTGCATTACAAAGTGATTTTGGTACACATGATGCCTCCAACATTAACCATTTTAGCATCTATTAACTTTTGATTTGACATTGAACTCGTTGAGGTTTTTATTGTATTTGAAATGCTTGCAACATCCATTAGTAGTGCATGATATGCGCCTCGAATTAACCATGGCAATTAAATGCGTCCCATAACCGAGATGTACCTATGTCAAAAATACCTCATCTTCTCATCAATGTTTCAAATGCATTTAAAATTTTTGATGCATTACATGAGTCATACATGCATAACATCTCTTCATTTTTTAGAAATGCATGTGATTTTGTTTGGCACTTGATGACCGAATAAGTGATCTAGTGTTGGCTCACTAAGCTTGCTAATCGATTAAGAACCAAGGTCCAATGGTCTGCTTGTATATTTACTTTCAACTATGCATGTGGTTTTTAGATAAACGCGTAGGCGTAATGCATGATCTCGCGAGAAGTCCTAAGTCATACTTAGAACCTGTTTAAGGACTTTTTAGCATAGGTTGCCACGCGAGAACACAAACGGTGGCCAATTGTTATAAGTCACTTTAAAATTGGAGTTGATAGTTGTCTTAGGTGGTCGTTGCATGAATCACAAAGGCTGATTCCGAGGACAAATTTGATCAATTATACATTTTGTCCTAGTTTCTTGATTGTTCTTTCTTGTTTTGTGATTGTGATCGTTTTATATATTTGTAATCATGATTGTTTCTTTTACTTTGTAAGTACCTAGTCTTAGTATTAGATTAGGTTTAGAATAGGTCCATGGAGGTAATGATCCCCAAGACATGAAGACGATGAGTGGTCAATGTCCAATTCGACCCTGTTTTGTACCATTTATTTCCCGATATATGTTTTGGGTTACCTAGCGTTGTGTAGATATCCGACGAGTTACGGATTTCTTTCTTTCGATTTAACTTCCGTTTATGATTGCATGCTAGATTAATTGATTTCCTTAAACTGTTTTTTAGGCATTTACTTACTACACCGTCCTTAAATTTCAATTGATTGTTTTCTTTCTTTTTCTCTTTTGATAGAAATAGAATAGCATGAAATTGAAAATCCACATATGATCATCTAATTGGTTTTATTGGCATGAAAAATGTAAAAAGACAAGCATGAACACATTTATAAACACAACAAACTATTAGTACCAAAAAGGTACTAATAGAAATGTTAGCATAACTTAAATCCCTAAACCTTAGAATTTTTAGTTGCATAGATATCGAGGACCACTCCCGACTTTCGATTGGATTTCCTAGCCGATCCCCAAAAACAAGACTAGTGTTGACTCATAACTTTCATATAGATTGTTTTAAACTACTCATAAAATATAAATCAATCATTCGTGAGGGATATGAGTCTCGACAAGACTCACCGTGGTTTGGTATACTCGACGTGAAAATTGCCATAAAGGATTAATCGATACCATCCTTTTAGATGAAAGTACTATCAACTATGTAGCACGAACACTCTCCGGAAGCCTTCGTGTCGTGTCTGACACTCCAACACGTCCCGACACGCGGTCAACGAGTGTTGAAAAATCCGACATGTGGTCAACTCTCTCCGACACACGAGTCTAGAATTCCGACACGCGATTCTGACATGCACGGGGTCAATTTTAAAAATTTCTAATACTTGAGGGGTCAAAATATACACAAAAGAAATAATAAAAGAAGTAATAAAATTGCTATAAATATACACGCACGAGGTCAAATTTTTTTCAGTTTTTTTTTTTTAGAATTTTTTTTTATTTTTCTTAAAAGTCTTTTACCATGAGAGAAGTAATAAAAAAATGCTATATATGATAAATAAATAAATTTAAAAATATCATTTCAGCATTTTTCTTTAAACAATGTTTTTTTTTTTCCTCTAAGTTTTGAATGATATTATTTAATATTTTTCGTGTAAACTAATTCTAGGCTATTTTTATTATTTATTTATTTATTTATTTATAAAAATATATTTAATATATAACGTATGTGAACGTGTCGAAATTCTCTATTTTTAAGAAATGACGTGTTGGCGTGTCATGTCGCGTGTCTTGTATACGTGTCAGTGCTACATAGACTATCAAGAGGGCTAGTATGGTAAGAGTACCCTTAAATTCATTATTCAAACCCAATCTCCTTTACAAAGGTGTATGATATGTGTGAAAGCAAGTCACGATAACTTTCGTTGTTACACGAGGTACGAGCCTGGATGAGCTCATGACTGTGATCAAGTAACCTCACATGATCTATCTCAAAAAATGAAGTGATAACATTTTTTTGGACACATACCATGAGGGAGCTCCCATGGTATGTGTTGCAATAACGACTGAGGTCGGGTCACGATAGAATTTATGCAAGAACGAAAGTGTCGGACTCTCAACTCAATTATGCATTTCACCAACAGAAAATGGTAATAACATTTAGTCTCGATCAAATCATCCTTGATCAAATTGTAACAACGAGGCCTTATTCGATAGAAAGGAATCGATTTGAAATGGAGTCGTTACTTCAAGATGCGATTTCATTTCATCTGTTTGTTCTTGCAAAAGATGTGGAATGCTCATTCCTCCATCAAACAGGGACAAGAGCCAGTCCTTGGCTCGACTTATGGTGTGGCCAATATGGCCAATCCATTCCTTGGCAAAATATTAAGAAATATTTATGCATATAATGATTTTGAGTGTATCCTTTATTTTTATTGTCACACATTATCCGTTTCAAAGATATTTTAACATTTTTCAATCCAAAATATGCAAGCACTATAAAAGGAATCATCATATTCTTTCCAAACTTATTTTTCCCATACACATTCAAGAATTACAATGCGTATTTCATTCAGTTTTTCATTTCATTTTCTTCCATTCCTTCCTTTATTTCATTTCTCGCTCGTTCCATGCTGTTAGTTATGGAGTAGGATGTGGACATGGATGTTTTCTTGAAAGCAAAAAAAAAAAAAAAAAAAAAAAAAAGGGAGAAATTTGCACTTACGGATGTTATTGCTACATAAAACTTAATCATGAAGTCATTGTCCCGTGGATGTAACATGAATGAGCCGAATCTGTTTGGCCACCAAGGAACAATTCCTAGCTTACCAAGCAATGGCATCAAATGCTAATCGAAATGGCATTGTTCTGAAAGTCAAACATTATATAATGGTCGCTTTTAACAAAGCGTCATTAACCACACCTTTGCCCAAATGCAGACGTGCGCTCCTGCATATTCCAATGTTGCACGATCTTTACTTCTTTGTGAGCCATCTTAAAACGCGTGTGATGACGTTTTGCAGGGGACATTTGTCAGTGTTTGAGATCTCGACTCGATCCGCGAGACAAAATTTAATAAGTCAGAGCTCAATATCACTGCATTTCCTGTTTTACATCCGTTCGGTGGGCCATCTCCAAACAGCTTTTGTTAACACTCATGAAAAAGCTTTAAAACAAGAATTAAAAAAAATATTTATATAAAGCAAAATTTAGGATTTACAAGCATTCAAATTAAACGAAGCCGAATAATCTGGAATGGTTTTTTTTTTTTTAAGCTTTTTTCGAATCATATTATTTAACCTTTTTGCCTTTATATAATGTAGAATTCTTGAAAACTTCAAAAGTTACGTTACATTGATATGTCAATTCCACAATTATTTAAAATATATATTATAATTTTAAATTTTGATGAAAAAGTAAGAAAAAGTTAGTTTTAACTTTTTAGAATTCACAATGAATAAACTCCAATATATTCATGCATTTCAAGGAAAAATAATTGGCCATTCACCTTTTCCAATTCTAAAAGCATATATATCACATCTTGATAAAGTCTTCCCTATCGATGTTGGTGGCTGAATGGCATGAGTTGCTGTTTCTAAAACACAAGATCATGAGTTTCAACATATGCTCATTAGTAATTTGTGTGACCCGCTGGGGAATTGCAGTAAAAGCACTCACCCATCTTAACTCAATATATCACAAGTGGTGTTGAGCAATGAGCTCTTCACAGTCTTCAATCTAGAATTCTGTAATAGGTGCCATAATAATATCCGGAGAATAAGTAGCCATAACAGTAGTACTTCCCAACTTGTATGGGGGCTCTATATGAACAATATGAAAAGTTATCTCCAATCTTATGGAATGATGCACAAAATTATTGAAGTTTTAATTTTTCAATATCTTAAAGTCTTAGATCTTATATCGAATGATGCTTATGTAGAATTATTGAGGCATTTGTATTAGGCCTATTTTCACGTGAAAAAGGAGCAAACTAACATAACAAACCATAATTTGAAATGGTCATGATTGGACCATTTTAGGTAGCAAGTATGCTAGAGATTTCAAAACTCATATAGTAAATAGATCTATGAAATTACATGGAAAATAATAAGTGATTATTTAAGCTGGTGGATCCATTTAAGCACTCTAATATTGGACATTAACAAGAAAAAAAGATGGCTAGTTTTGGTAATAGCGAGATTGTCATTTATTATACCAATGGTAAGTGTAACCTCAAATTTCAAGTTTTCAACACACAAAATTTAATTACAAGTCACAAAATAGATAAGTAATTAATAATGACCACTGGGAGTCAAGTTTCTTGTAGATTTTTTCAAATGCTTTTGGGCCAAGGATTTTACCATCAAACACTGTTGCAAAATTATTTATTAGGTACAGTTATTTCGAATTTGATACAACACTTGCCAAAGGCTTTTTGCACCCTCTCGTATGAATCCCAAGTTTTTCCTTCCTCCATAACATGTCTTGCTGGCAAAGGAGGGACTCCGTCCTTTTGAGAAATTATTCATTGTACTTGTCCTAAATTGAATATTCTACTGCTAGATCTTATGGGATCTACATGAGACTATTGAGGTTATACCTGAGTGGTGCTCGGTTTATAAGTGTGAGGGAAAGTCTTACATTTTAAGCTAACTTTTTGGTTGAGAGAGGTCTAAAATTACCCAACACTAGTATTAGAGCATAGATTGCCAATAAATTTGGACCCAACAATCATATGAGAGAGTTATGAGTTAGGCTCAATGTGTAAAGAGGAGATTATTGAGTTGGTCCAGAAACACCCAATATAGATGTATCATTTTCAATAATTTATATTCGATTCATTACGTGTGCTATACTCATCCTTGCATTGAGCGGTGAATACTATTTTCTTCATTTTATTTTGGGCTTCCTTCTTGGCCATGGCTATATAAACACGACACCACAAAATCGCCCTTGCCCAACATTATCATCACATTGAGGTCCCTCTCTCTCTCTCTCTCTCTCTCTCTCTCTCTCTCTCTCTCACTCTCACGCACACACGGAGACACGCAGACCCACGTACAGACAAACAAATACGCACACAAAGAAGAAGAAAACATGGAGGTATCAATCCAGTCAATTGCAGTAGTGACGATTCTGGCCGTCCTAACCACATGGGCATGGAGGGTGGTGAATTCGGTGTGGTTGAGGCCGAAGAGGCTGAGAGGCTCCTGAGACAGCAAGGCCTTTCCGGCAAACCCTACACCTTCCTCTTCGGTGACCTCAAGGAGAACTCGCGGTTGCTCAAGGAAGCCTACTCCAAGCCTATCACCATCTTCGACGACATCAAGCCCCGTCTCTTGCCCTTCTTGCATCAATCCTCCCAAACCTATGGTATGCACATCTTCATGCTATCACTCTTTGTGGCACTAATATATTCCTATTCATTAACACTCGCTTGGTTTCGTCCGTTGATCAATGCTGTTTCTGATGGAGTTTCAGAACATTTGAATTTATTGTCCGTTCATTGAAAATTAATGCTTCCCCGTTTTGAGTTTTGGCAACCAAAGATGTTAATACATCTCAAGTCCTTTAAATATGCTTATTTTGATATACAAGGGATATCTTACTCTACAAAAGTGAACATCAAATAAAACTTGCATGCGACCATGTTGTTTGATATATATTTGCACAACACAACACGAATTTCTGGGGATAATTACAAAAAAAGAAGAAGTTCTAAACATGTTATAAATATACCAATTTAGTTTTATATTTTTCAATTTTGTCAATATAATTTTAAATATTTCGATAATTTGCCAACACAGTCATTTTGGTCGATTTTAGCAAAAAAATTGTTGATGTGGATATGAGTCATTCTAAATTTTTGCAGTTTTTAATAATTTTTATAATTTTTTTTTTCCGTGGCAATACCCATGCCAGCCTTAGGCAGGGGTGTCAAATGAAGACCGAAACAGGGGCGTCCCGAGCGGCGACTACCAGCACCAGTACGGCACCTTCCAAGGCGTCGCCAACTACCCGCCGCCGAACCCGCCGCACTAGCAGCCGGCGATCGGCTACCCCCAGCCGGCGCCTCCGCCGGGCGCCACCGATCCCTCGGCCCCTCCTCCTCCACCTCCCACTATTACCATCATGGGTATCACACCGTCCCAGGTACAAAGTCGCTTCCTTTGGAATCGCTTGCGAGCAGAGTTAACTTCAGGATGTAAAGTTTGAAAGGGGCTGTCGGTGAAAGTTCGATACAGGGATCATTTTTTTCGTTGATCCTGGAATTTGGTCGTGGTGCATTTGAAATTTCTGTGTGATCATGATGGAATGCTTCTAGGGAATCTTGGGATTTTGATTTTGTCTTATGAACTGCCAATATGCTCACCTCTGTCTATTCACTCTAGCATGGAATGATGTATTAATGGATATGGTTTATCCGGTGGGTTTAGTTTTTTGGCGAAAGGTTCAGCATCCTCATCTTTTGAGACATTGGATGTATGGGGGCGTGGGAGAGGAGTCCATGGAAGATGTTGAAATTATGTGAAATTAATCGGACCAGCACGTTTGTCCTCGTTTTGTTGACTCCTTTGAACGTGGCCGCTTTAGCTGTCAATCATGCTCATACAGAGGAGAATCATATGTTTTGCCCGATGTGTTGTTCCAGGGTTCTCAGAGTTTAAGTCGGATAAAATGCGGAAGCCACTGGTGTCTCGAGTAAAATGCTGTCTACTGAGCATAAATATGGCTCCGCCTATGTGTTCGCCTTACTTTGAAGTCATAAGTGCTCAGATGCGTTTCCAGTTGTGAATTACATCTAGATAGGAGCAGCTAGAGGAAGATGAGTAATTTTAGCCGGCAAATGTGACTGATGGGGTTTCCTTCACTGTAGGTGGTGAAATGATCTGTTGTATCCTTTTAAACTTGATCAGATTCTGTAGGACTCAAAAATTGGAAAATGTGTCTCTGAAACCTTTTCTCCTTGGTTCTCTTTTCACCTTTCTCAAATAGATAACTTACGGGAAAAATGAGAACTAAGTATGCCCATATTGATGATTTTAGTGATTGCCCTGATGAAACAAAAATGATTGATGATCTTCATTCTGTATGCTTTGCAACATTTTACTGGGGAGATTTCATTTCACAGAAAACTTTTTCAGGTTATGCTGTTGCTGAAGGAAGACCAGTAAGAGAATCACGGCTGCCTTGCTGTGGTATTGGAGTTGGATGGTTTCTGTAAGTTACTTTCTTTACCAGTGGGTTGGATTTCATGTATTGGCTAGCGCATAGCCAACTGTGAAGCATGATGGAGTCAACAGTCCCTATAACTACAAGGACTGCGTGACAATTCTTGAGCCTGGATGTTGCAGATTATTATGCTTCATGAGTTGAACATTTGTATATTTTGGTGATTCTTATTGGTACCTGGCCTTCAAGTTTGAAACCAGAGAAATCCCATGTGATGGTTCTTTTACCGAAATCTGAGCCTTATATTCATCATAATTTCGATAACTTTATGATCATCAGCTAATTTAGGATGTCTGATTTGTTGAAGGTTTATCCTTGGCTTCTTCCTTGGTGCTATCCCTTGGTACATTGGACTACTTCTTCTTGTCTGCGGAAGGATAGAATACCGGGAAAAGCCTGGATATATTGCTTGTACAATCGCGGTAAGTCTCTTATCTTTCTTCATTCACAAAAATAGCTACATTCGCTTGTTTGTTACTTCCAGGTAATTTATATGTTCATGCCCCTACCCTCTGTTGTGTGCTTATGCACTCAGTGTGCATACTGGCACCTATAGTTGTCTGCCTTTGTTGTACTCTGTAGAATTAATATCGTCATTCGTCTTACTATGTACCTCTTCCATCAGAGCAGTTCAGTAATACATCACATAAGTTATTGACTTCTCTCCCTTGTCCAAATAGGTGTCTCATGTACAGCTGTATATATGGTTCTTTCTGTCCCGAATATACCACGTAACATGTTAATTGAGGAAGCCTCTACTGTCTTCTAGCTTATCTTTGTCTGGCCCTCTAATGACTTCTTATTCCTGGCAATGCCTATGTTAGTTTATCCTCTAAAATGAAATCCATGTTCCCTGTTGATATTGAACTTCAGGACTGCAGAGTAGATGCTTTTCTATATGATTTTCTTGAGCAGGGAAAAAGTTTGTCTGGCACATTCCTTCATATAGATCTTTTGTATGCATCTCTAAACCTCTCTATATATGAGCCATTTTGAATCCTGGCCTTTGCTTTTCATTACATCCCTCTCTTACATGTACATGTTCAATTCATTTTGCGACGGACAAAAACTGAAAATTCTTGCAATGTCCATATGCAGGCAATCCTGGCAACAATTGCAATTGTCCTTGGTGTCATAAGAGAAGCCGATGATTGGTAACATCATAGCAAATGGCCATAATAGGTATCTGAAAATGGCATGGTTCATGTGATCTAGCTGGTGACTACATGAACAGATGGGGCCATCACGTTATCAACCGTAATTAATCACAAATTTTCCTTCTGTCTGATGAGCAAGGAAAACAGCATGATTGTTGGTCCGAGAAGTCCATGTTTTGGAATCATTCCTAGTCTTCAAGGATCGTTTTGTGGAATTAAGAACAAGGTTATCCTGTCTTTTGATTGGCGAGCCTCATGACGTATGTATATAATCGTTGCTGTGACTATGTCTGCGATGTTTCTTTGAAATGTTATATTGTGAAGCTAGATCTGATGGTCAATACTTTCCTTTTCATCTGAATATCCTGTAAGAAACAATGCGGGAAACGTCCCATATATATATAAATGGGTCCACATAAATATTAAAAAATGAAATGATAATAAAGATTTGTTTGGGGAACGCTTCAATCCATTTTGAAACGAAACGAGTTTTTTCTCATCACTTTGAATGAAATATATATATATACACATTGAATTGACTCCTTCAATCTTGACAATTAAATAATAATAGATTATTATTTTGAGTATGCTATTATGGTGAAATCGATAGACACGCTGCTCTTAGAAAGTAGTGCTAGAGCATCTCAGTTTGAGTTCAAGTGGCGGCATGGCATCTTCTAAAACAAATGGAATAATACATATATGGGTCGAAAATGGTAGATGATATTTCGAATATCTTATCTTGCTCTTTTTGGTGAAGATTCGAGTTGAGTTCTGTGAGCTTGACGGTGGACAATGATTGAATATTATGCTCTTATAATCATGTCTAGTATCTACGGCTTAAGGATAGAGGCAAGGATTGCCATAGATTCAAGCTGTGGATAAAAGAAGATTAGAGACAATTTTAGTCCAAGAAATCTATAGGAACTTATGCAAGAACCGAAGTCTCAGACTCTCGACTCAATTGTACATTTCATCAAAAGATAATGGCGATACCATTTTAGTTTTGATCAAATCATCCTTCATCAAATTGTAAGAACTAGGCCTTGTTTGGTAGAAAGGAATCGGCTTGGAATGGAATTGTTACTTGGAGATGCGATTTTATTGCCTTTGTTCTGGGGAAAGATGTGGAGTGCTCCTCCATCGAACAAGGAGAATAGCCAGTCCATGGCTCCGCTTATGGTGTGGCCAAGATGGCCAATCCATTCCTTCGCAAAATAATAAGAAAATTAATTACATACAACGATTTTGAGCGTACCCTTTATTTTTGTTGTCTCGCATTATCCATTTTAAAGACATTTTAACATGTTCCAATTCAAAATATGCAAGCACGAGAAAAGGAATCGCTATGTTCTTTTTCAAATTAATTTTTCTGAGCAAATGCAGGAGTTGCAATGCGTATGTCATTTCAATTTCTCGTTTTATTTTCTCCCATGCCTTCCTTTGTTTCATTTCTCAGTCGTTCCAAGCCATCGGTTTTAGAATAGTATGTGAGCATAGATGTTTTCTTGAGACGAAAAAAAAAAAGAAAAAAAAAAGGGAAATATGCAGTTTTAGATGTTGTTGCTCCATGAAACTTAATCATGAAGTTATGGACCGTGGATGCAAAATCAAAGAGCCTTATCTGTTTGGCCACGGAGGAGTCAAGATCACCTTGCTTTCCAAGCAAACAGCGTTCTTTTTTTTTTTTTTTTTGCGGGGGGGGACGTTTTTCCAGAAGTCCAAGACATGGTGATTATCAATTGTCGTCGAACCGCTTTCCACAATAAATAAAGAAAAAAAGAAAAAGGGGTCGGAGTAGCAAAATGCTAATCGAAAAGACGTTTTTCTAGAAGTCCAAGACATGGTGATTATCAATTGTCGTCGAACCGCTTTCAACAAGGCGACATTGACTACCGTCTGCCTTTTTGGCTGTGTGGGGCCGACGCTGAACCATCTTCGGCCAAATGCCAGC
This sequence comes from Eucalyptus grandis, assembly GCF_016545825.1. Lineage (NCBI taxonomy): Eukaryota > Viridiplantae > Streptophyta > Magnoliopsida > Myrtales > Myrtaceae > Eucalyptus > Eucalyptus grandis. The sequence continues at coordinate 31,153,288 of NC_052612.1, forward strand.
GCGCGCGCGCTCCTGCATACGCAGGGGATGACGTTTTACTGGGGAAATTGTCAGTATTTAGGATGTTGACTTAATGCGTCTTTCTTATCTGTCAGGAGACATAAGTTGATGTGTTACAGCTAAATTGCACCGTGTCTCTAGTTTTATATCCATTCGGTGGGCCATCTCCGGATAGCTTATGTCAAAACCCATGAAAAAGCTTGAAAACAAGAATTTAAAAATATTTACATAATTTTTTTTAGGATTTATAAACATTCAAATTAACGAAATGAAATGATTTGGAGTGATTTTCTTTTTTCTTTTTACTTTTTTTTTTTCAAATTATGCCATCTCGCACCTACCCTTTTAGCCTTTGTATAATGTAGAATGCTTGAAAACTTCAAAAATTGCTTTACATTGATGTGTCAAGGCACACGTAATTCTTCCACAATTATTTAAAATTGCTTTACATTGATGCTTTTGCAAAAACGAGGTTAACCAACGTAATCGATGCACGTAGATACCGCATGAACAAGGAACTCTCACGGATAACAATGACTCCTTGCCTTATCTTCACCTCTATCCCCAGAACGAGCCAAAGTTGCAGCCAGAGAGCGAACAAAAGCTAGAAAACAACCGAAACGACAACCTGTTGCTCTATTCGCAACCATTCAAGTCGACGTCATATGTACATTAGGAGATGATAAACTGCAGAGATAGTCAAACGATATTGCAAAATTATTTATTAGGCATAAGTATTTCAAATTTGATACAACACTTGTCGAAGGCTTTTTACACCATCACGATGAACAAGATGTGAATCCCAGGTTTTTCCTTTCTCCAATAACATGCCTTGCCAGCAAAGGAGAGATTCCATTGCCGTTGAGAAATTAGACATTGTACTTGTCCTAAACTGATTTAATACGTGTGCTATACTCATCCTCGCATTTTGAGCGGTGAATAGGCTTTTCTTCTCTTTATTTTGGGTTTCCTTCTTTTTTCTTTCATTTTTCTTTCATTTTTGATTCCAACTCTGGTCACGGTCAAGAAGCTTCTTGGCCAACAGACACACGGCTCTGTATGTGCTATGGCTATATAAACACCACACCACACAATCGCCCTTGCCCAACATCACACCATTGAAGTCTCTCGCTCACAGCATACAGACAAACAGATACGCACACGCAGAAGAAAAGATGGAGGCATCGATCCAGTCAATTGCACTAGCAACGGTTCTGGCCATTCTGACCACATGGGCATGGAGGGTGGTGAACTGGGTGTGGCTGAGGCCGCAAAGGCTCGAGAGGCTCCTGAGACAGCAGGGCCTCTCCGGCAAACCCTACACCTTCCTGTTCGGTGACCTCAAGGAGAACTCGCGGTTGCTCACAGAAGCCAACTCCAAGCCCATCGCCGTCTCCGACGACATCAAGCCTCGTCTCTTGCCTTTCTTGCATCAATCCTCCCAAACCTATGGTATGCACTTCTTCATAGTATCACTCTGTGTGGAACTTTTATTTTCCTTTTAATTAACACTCGCTTGGTTTCGTCCTTTGGTCGATGCTGTTTCTGATGGAGTTTCAGAACATTTGAATATACTATCGTTTATCTTGGAAATTCTTACTTCCACGTTTTGCGTTTTTGCGACCAAAGATGTTAATGCATCTCAATTCCTTTAAATAATTGCTTATTTTGATATGCACGCAATAAGGACATCTTACTATACAAAAGCGACATTAAATAAAACTTGCATGTGACCGTGTCGTGTGACAGCAGACCATGTATTTCATTTGGCACGGTGGCTCTTACCAAGTGCATTGCAGGCAAAGACTCGTTCATGTGGATAGGACCAACACCGAGAGTGCGCATAACGAACCCCGAACAACTAAAGGAGATCTTCTCCAAGATAAACGACTATCCCAGGCCAGGCTCCAATCCCCTGGTGAAGTTGCTCGCGGATGGACTCACGAGTCACGAGGGCGAGAAATGGGCACGGCACAGAAAGATCATCAATCCAGCATTCCACATGGAGAAGTTGAAGGTACATGAAACTATTCCCTGGTCAACTGAATTGAACCACACACATTGACGCCTCAGGATTTCTCTTTAAATCCTCCTTTGCTTTGGTCTGTTGCTTTTGCAGCTTATGTTGCCCGCATTTTATTCAAGTTGCACTGAGATGGTTGGTAGATGGGAAAAATTGGTATCGGTAGAGAGATCCTGTGAGATCGACGCGTGGGTCGACCTTCAAAATTTGACTGGTGAGGTGATCTCTCGAACAGCGTTTGGCAGTAGCTTCGAAGAAGGCAAAAGGATCTTCGAACTTCAGGGGGAACAAGCCCAGCTCACGTTAATAGCCCTTCAGTCGGTGTACATCCCTGGCTGGATGTAAGATCTTTCATCATCCATAAGCTAATTGAATCTAAATGAGCTTATGACTTACAATCATGACATTCTAAAAAATCTAACTATCTGATTCGCACGTCTTTGCCAACTAATATGAACAGGAGGATGAAGAACATAGACAAGGAAGTGCAGGCTCTGTTCATGGACATCATCCGCAAAAGAGAGAAAGCAATGAGGGCAGGTGAAGGTGCTGGGGATGATCTGCTGGGGCTGTTGCTGGTGTCAAACATGAAGGAGAATGACGGGATGAGCCTTCATGATGTGATCGAGGAGTGCAAGCTTTTCTATGGTGCCGGACAAGCGACCACTTCGGTCTTGCTGGTTTGGACCATGGTCATGTTGAGCGTGCACTTGGATTGGCAAGCCCGAGCTAGGGAGGAGGTCCTCCAAATCTTCGGAAGCGGGAAACCTGACCCTGACGGCTTAAGCCACCTCAAGATTGTAAGTTCAATGCTCTTTTCCTCTTTTGTTGAGAATGGGACTCATAATAGGTCCGATCTAGAGAGTTCTTCATGAGCATCTTTTATCACATGACACATGATAATCATTCTATAATTACTGGATGCGATTTTCCGATCCTTAGTAGATGAAATGTCTGTTTAAAAATAATGTTATCCTATGAAGATGAACACGACAATGAACTGACAGGACAATTTCTTTGCACACTTGAATTGAACTTGGATTTCCTCTCGACACAAGAACTTGAATTTTTGGACAATAGCCTCAAGCCCCTTTTTCTGGATAAATTACAATATATTTCCATCTCTTCGAGGATATTGATATCATTCCAGCATCGTGATCGTTCATAGATGCTCCTACATGCGCATCTCTACCATATGAATTCTTCTAAGAATTTGTCGTAATCAGGTCACAATGATCTTAAATGAGGTGTTGAGGCTGTATCCACCGGTGACTGAGCTGGGGCGGAAGGTTCCTACTGAAACAAAACTCGGGAAGCTGACCATACCCCGGGAGTCCAGCTCTCAATGCCGACACTCCTCATCCACCATGATAAAGAACTTTGGGGCGAGGATGCCGAGGAGTTCAAGCCAGAGAGGTTTGCCGAGGGAGTGTCCAAGGCCACCAAAAACCAAGTCTCCTTTTTTCCATTCGGATGGGGCCCTCGTATATGCATCGGCCAAAACTTCGCGTTGATAGAGGCAAAGATGGCGCTCGCCATGATTCTTCAGCAGTTCACCTTCGATCTCTCTCCATCTTATGCGCATGCTCCTTCTAATGTCATCACCCTCCAGCCACGATATGGTGTTCAGGTCATCTTGCGCAAGGCAAACTAAAAGTTAGAGATCAGGGTGACATGTAGTGTAGACAAATACGTGGATAGATATAATGTCACACTACACCATTTTTGAAGTTTGTACGTTGTTGTTTAAGAATAGAAGTTTAGTGGTTGTAAACGTAATCAAATGGCCTCTTAACTAAGTGACCGGTTATTTTAGTTTAATAACAGTAAGACGCTGGATGTATCTGAATCTTCCTTTCAGAAAAACCCCAGTAGAAGATAAGCTATGCCTTTTCCTAGTGCTATAATAAACCCATTTTTTCTATTCAGATACTGATCTGGCCAATGACCAGTAAAGATGGCTTTATTATCCCTATTCTCCATATTTTAACGTGCACTAGAGGATACAAAAATTGAACCACATTTCTCCAAAAAGGAGAAGAACCACACCAGCTTTATTTGTGCCAGAGACCTTCAACTGCTTGGTCCAAAGCAAATGGAGCCATTGCCGTTAGTGAAACTGTGATTTGGGGATCATGTTTTCGTTGATCCTGTAATTTGCTCGTGCTGCAGGGGAATTTCTGTGAGATCTTGATGAAATGCTTGTAGGGAATCTTCGAATTTTAATTTTGTCTTATGAACTGCTATCTTTGCTAATTCACTCTAGCATGTGATGATGTGTTAACGGATATATCTTAAAAAAAAAAAAAAAAAAAGTCATTTTCCATTTCTTTCTTTTGCTTTGTCATTTTCAAATAATTTCCTATTCATTTCTATCAATCCATTGATCAAAAGTCAATTCCGAATCAAAAGTTGGCTTTTTACTTAAAAATACTATAAATGATTCTAATTTCACTCTAGCCAAGTTGATTTTCAAAAATTTCAAAGATTTAACCCAAAAATCAACCTTTTAGAAAAAGTCAATCAAATATTTGATTTTTGGTCAAATTTTTGACCAAAAAGTTTGGAAAATTAAAATATCCACAAAAATTTCCATTTTATTTTCAATTTGACTTTAGCGTCAAATTCAGCTAAAAATAAAATTACTTTTGTTCTAGTCATAATTAGACCTAGTTCCTTTTACAAAATTTGATTTATGGATCATTATCCATTCGCTTGTTCATTTAGTTTCGAGAATGGTCATGTTAAAATGCCCTAATTAAGGAATCCAAATCAACAATTATGTTTTGCAAATGGACACTTTCATTGTACTTATTTTCTTGAGATCAGTCCAAATCTGGGATTCCATTTTAGGAGATTCATTTGGGAACTTTTCATTTAGAGGAATTCAACCTTCTTGAATATAGGAAAACCAAGCTAATAAACTAAAGAAATTCAAGTTGATCCATTTGAGACTAAAATTTAATTTCGCGAATTAAGTTTCAATTTTACCATTAAACCTTGATTCATTTATAGCATAAGAGTTGTGACATCAATTCAAAGTCAATTCGGATACAATAGGTTACCCTAGGTATGAGCAATTAATCGAATAAGTGCCTTGCGATATTACTTGAATTCAATTTCGAGTAATTTGTGATTTCGATCAAGAAATTATGTGAAATTGCCCAATTTGGCCTAAAAGTCCAATTGCTTGTACCCATAATGCAAGTCCATTATTTTTCTTGTTAATTAAGTAATTAAGTCAATATAAAATAACTGAATTGCATTTATATGGTTTTAATTAGTTTGCTTTCTTTATAATCGACCATTGTTCCTCAAATTGAACAAGTTTTCTTTCCAATTTGATCCTTGAGGGTCTAAATTACATAAAATTTAGGACTTCAGAGGCCAAGATGCCAGAGCCATCGCCAAATCAATTGAATCGGCATGCATCATTCCTGTGACCGCTCGATTCCCGATACAATCTTGTTTCAAGGTGGAATTTTGGATCGAACGGGGGGGGGGCGGACCAATTGCAAGATTTTGGGATTGAAAATCGAACCGACCGATCATGAAATTGGGAATCGAATTGACTAACCAGCTTTGGTCTAGTCGATTAGGTCTGGTGGAATTGGTAAGTTTGCTATTTTATACCAAAATAAAATTAAATGATGTTGCGTTTGTTGCTTGTGGCATTGTGCATAAATACATGCAGCTTGTGCTGGGAGAATTACCAAAAAGTCCTAAACCTATCAGATTGTGCCAATTCAGTCCTAAACTTTTTTTAGCCAATTTAGTCCTAAACCTTTACGCTTGTGTCAATTCAGTCCATCCGGCCAAAATTGGCCGGCGCCGACGTGGCATTTTTAAATATTTTTTTTATTTTTTTTCGAATTTTTAATATTTTTTTGGAATTTTTTAATCCTTTTTTTCTTTTTCTTTTTTTCCATCATCTTCTTCACCTCCCGGCTGGCCGGCGCGGCCGGGAGGCGAGGGCCGACGAGGTCAGCCTCGCCGGCCAATGGCGAGGCTCGCCCCCCGCCGCCCGGAGGCAAGGGCCGGCGAGGGCGAGGCCCCGCCAGATCTGGCGAGGTCAGCCTCGCCGGCCAATGGCGAGGCTCGCCCCCCGCCGGCCGGAGGCAAGGGCCGGCGAGGGCGAGGCCCCGCCAGATCTGGCGAGGTCAGCCTCGCCGGCCGCTGGCGAGGGCGAGGCCCCACCAGATCCGGGCGAGCTCGGCCTCGCCGGCCACCGGCGAGGGCAAGGCCCCACCAAACCGGTGAGCTCGGCCCTCGCTGTGGTTGGGGCGGAGACGGGGAGGGAGAGAGAGACCCGGAAGAGAAGAAGCGGCGGAGCGGGGGAGGCGGTCGACCGGGCGGGGAGAGGGAATCGGGGAGGTAGAGCCGACTTGAGGAGACGACCGGATGCCCTCGCGCACCGCGACGAAGAAGACGAGTCCCTCCGTCGATTCCCCCGATTCGCCCCCACCGTAACGAACGGCTCGGCTTGATTCCGACCGCCGCGAAGCTCTTAGATTCCGTCAACCGAACCTCGGCGTCAATGGCGGCGTCCGCTGCAACCGAGCGATGTAGCGAAGCCGACGTCCCTCGGACCGGCCTCGATCGGGCGTCCGATCATCTCCCTCAGCCTCGGCTTCGCCTCCCCCGATTCCCTCTCCCGCCCGGTCGACCGCCTCCCCGCCTCCGCCCCGGCCTTGGCGAGGGCCGAGCTCGCCGGATCCGGCGAGGCCTCACCTCGCCAGCTACTCGGCGAGGCCGACCTCGCCAGATCCGGGCGGGCCTCGCCCTCGCGCCCCTTGCCTCCGGCCGGCGGGGGCGAGCCTCACCATTGGCCGGCGAGGCCGACTCGCCGCCCTCGCCTCCGGCTGGCCAGAGGCGAAGAAGATGATGGAAAAAAAAAGAAAAAAAGAATTAAAAATTCCAAAAATATTAAAAATTGAAAAAAATAAAAAATATTTAAAAATGCCACGTCGCTGTTCGATCCATGTCAGCACCGGCCGGCCAATTTTGGCCGGATGGACTGAATTGACACAACCGTAAAAGGTTTAGGACTAAATTGGCCAAAAAAAAAAGTTTAGGACTGAATTGGCACAATTACTATAGGTTTAGGACTTTTTTGGTAATTCTCCCGCTTGCTGCTTGTCCCTTAGGAGTTTCCTCATCCACACAACAAGCTTTTCTCTATACTGCGTTACTATCAAAAGATAGTTCATCAACCAAGGTAAAGGGCCTTTCTATTCTCTCAATACTCCATGAAAGAGTAGTTCTTTAGCAGGAGAGGGATAAGACTTTGACTTGAGATTGCCGACAAGTCTTGTAATGAATGCCGGGTCAAGATCTTGAAAGGCTAATTCTCCTTTTACTTGAAGTTCTCACATTGACGATTTCTCATTTTTTTCTTCCGTGGCTTGACTTGGGATACAACTTGTTGGGAGTAGGTTTTGGCTTGCCTCTTTTCACTTATTAGGAGGGTAGGTTCTGTTGGTATTAGTTGAGCTTAAGGGGCCTCACTGACTAAATCCATCCATAAACCTAGATTCCAATGATCTTGTAACCAAAGCATCAGAAAAAATTCTACGATGACCCTCCTCAAGACTCGAGGCTCCACAGCCAAGATCAGATTCTTTGTTCTTTAGCATCGAAAGCATGAATCGCGTCAATTCGACCACCATCTGCTACCAAACAAGTAGATCCAATTTGCTTCATATATTATAATCGGAGGAAATTAGGAGGCGTTAGGGTTTGTTTATTGAGAAATTTAAAAATATGTATTTAATATATATGATCAACCGATCTGGTCCGGTCAATCCGATCAGTCCAATTCTCACATTAGATCTAGGAACCAAACAGACCGGCCATCGATTCCAAGAATGGGAATTAGGAACCGGACCACCCTCTCTGGGAATCGCCTAAAACCGGGGGGTTCGGTCAAGGAGGTTCTTAGTTCGAGCGGTTCCCATTGTACACCTCTAATTGATCTGATCAATTTGACTATAGCCACTGGCGGAAGAGGCTGATTACGCCCTCCACCGGTTAGCTCTTGGTGGCCGACAACCACTATTGAGTTTATTATTGTGTGTATTTTATTCTTATGCTTTTCAACTTTCCATATTTTGCAAAAATATCCATAGATTCTGTGAAATCACAAATTTACCTTTGATTAGGCCTTAATCGCAAATTCTATTTAAACTTTTGATTTTGGTACATCGACACCATCCAGATGATCATGTGCTATATTTTGACTTAATCCATAATAAACTTAATTAGGCCATTCGATCAAGTTTCGACTGTCAGATCGAATTGACGGCCAATATTTGATCTTAAAGGGGGACTATACAAGATTTTTCCCTCCAAAACTTTGGGGGAGTTTTGATAATCTGTATTTTTAGATCTGAACAGGAATTTCTCTCTCAAAAACTCTATCCTCTCTCTTTCCCATCACTTATCTTTCCCTTTCTCTCTCTCTCGCGCTCACAGATTGCTGCGTCGACCACCGCTCACGTGGAGCCCCTGCAAGCTAAGTACCAAGATCCACCAGCTCCACCAGCTCGTTTCTTCTCCCATTGTCGCTGCTTGGAGCCCCAATGATTGCCGGAGCCTTGATCAGCCCGATCAACCGATCGAACCAATCACTAGCACGACTTCTAGTGATTCCAGTTGTCAGTTCAGCGGCTGGTCGCAACGACCAACCGGCATCTCTCGACGTTGCACCACCTCCAATCATCTTCTTTAACCTATCTTGAAGAACTAGGTGACTGAAAAACCACTTAGCTACCTGTGGCATTCTGATTTTTGAGTCTGATTTCGATGAGACGAGTTGGGCTTTCCATTGATGTGCCTATAACATTTTTCTCTCAATTGGCCACTCACAAGTTAACTAGCCTATCGGTGAAGCCGTTAAGGAATCTAAACGCAATAGACTTGAGAATTTGACTAGGAATCGACTACTCGACCGTGTTAATCTGTAAGGATAATTATGACACCTACAAAATTGATCAGAGACCGGAGATAGGTCGATTTGATAGAGGTATGCGATTAGTGCGTGGCTGATTCCACCTAATTGCAAAATTTCTGTCAAACGACACTAGACCGATTTTTTTTATTATTTTCATATCCCGTGTCCGTATTTGAAACATTGAGATTTTCATGACAACCAAGAGTCGTCAATGTGTCGAAGATGTACTTTGTGGCTCGAAAATAATCGATCATGGGTCAATTGCATTAAAAATTCCTAAAAGCTACCCTCAGATTAGACGTGCTAAAATCACGTTAGATTGAAATTAACCACGAAATTGAACTCAATTTTAGAAATTGAAAGTTATGTCATGTCTCGATTCATTTTAAGAACGTCGACTCATCTTCCAAAATTTTTTTGGAGATTCCAAGATTTTTACAAAAAATCAATTCGGATGATTCAGAAAACAAACAGAATTTCAAATAGGCTAGATAGAAGGGAACTTTGACTCCCAGACCGAGCTATTTGGTGACAAGGAAAGTGTGGAAATTATACGGGCTTTTTCTTCATCAAAATTAGACTTCAAATTGGAGAAATTGAAGATGAAATTGACGTCTAAATTAAGTGAAATTCGGAACTAAGGAGGAGGGCTTGAATTTTGGCATCAATATAAGCAAACATGGATATTCAAAGCAAGAAAGAATTAGGGGACATTGTGATAAGTTTGAAGATCAAAGGGGGACCAAGCTTTAATTAATCAAGATATTTTTCTTGACTTTTGCTTCTCTCTTTCCACCCATCTTCTTGAACGTCCAAGCTGGCTTCCATCTTCTCGTGCGGACGACCCCTGCATCGATGTCTTCAGCTTCAATCTTCTTTGTCTTTGCCGCTTCATCCCTTCATCTCTCTCTCTCTCTCTCTCTCTCTCTCTCTCTGCCACCGCAGTCCACTAAACCTTGTCGCTCCATCGTCGCAACCGCCTCATCCACCATCACCCTCCACCGAAACCCTTCCTCCACTCACATACGCCACTTCCACCCACTATTTCTCCTCTCGCACCACACGTCCGAAGCCACCTCAACTTCGGTCAACCAAAGGAGTTTCTCCCCACCAGAGTTGACCGTCTTCTTCACGTGCCAACTCGCTGTCTCCACGAAGCCGAGCTTCGTTGCCGCATCCACCGCAAGTTCAACTGAAGAAAGTCCAGCTTCTTCGGTCTTGAACCGTAGGCTTTGTTGGCCGATTCTAGCTGGTCTGAGCTTCCCTCGGCCTCGCCGTGAGTTCAAGTCTTGGCCGTTGTTCCGCCGCCGTCGCCATGAGCCAATTTTCGTGCTAACCAGTGAGTTTGTGTTCTAATCCATAATTAGTAGGCTAATGACATTTAGAGGTGGATTAGTTAGCTAATTAGTGGGTTAGTTAGTCTAATTAAGTTTAGGATGGTTTAGTTATTTAGTTAGTTTTAATTAGTATATAGGTGGATATAGTTAGGAATTAGTTAGTTTATTTAATTAGTGTAATTAAATAGAATTAGGTAGAATGGTTAGATTTAATTGTTAGTAGATTATTTAGCCTAGTTAGTTTAGGTTAATTTAAGTAAATGCTTTAAATTTATTTATTTTGTAATTTATTTAATTTCCGGTAATTTATTTAATTACTAAATATTTTCTGAAAATTAGGTTAGGATAGTCGATGACGGAATTTCGTATTGATTGCAATGGTGTATTCAGATTTCGCAATTGGATGTTAAATTGTGCAAATTGAGTGTTGATTGGATTTTTGGTAATTTATTCCATAAATTGTGAATTTCAATATTTATTCAGAAATTCCTTAGTGTCGGGTTTTAACACCGAAAATATTTTTATATACTATATAAAGCAGTGAGATTTTAAATTGGAGGATATCAATTTTTCGAATTCGATCTAATCGTGTACACACACACGACTATTTTCACTGGGTGTTTTTTGTCACGCCCCGATCTTCAGGCACGCGCACATCCCTTACTTTTAGTCGATTTTAAAATGCGATATCCCAAGACTGTATATCGCCGACCCTTTCATTTATATATATGCACAATCGGAAGCAATTATAAATCCCCAAACAATAAAACAATGTGATAGAAAAGCAAGCCATATTTTTCATACTGAAAATTCTCAACTACTCTTTTATACACGCATCTCATAGTATTCTACAATACTATATATACGTAAGTTTGATCTAACATCTATTTACATGCAGACAAGGTCTGACAAGACAGGACGGGATCTCAGTCCTCATCCTGGTCGTACTTGGGGTCCTTCTCCGTGTACTCCTCTTCGGATTCCTCATCAGGGATCTCCTCGTCAGATTCCTCCTCCTTAGGCTCCTTATCTAGGTCCTGAAATGGTTATTCAATAACCATTAAGATAACGTCTCCGCAAGTTCTACCCCCTAAGACCCGATTAGTAAACTAATACACTTTAGGGCCGTCTATGCACAACATGAGTCAGAGGACTTACCTTGGCCTCAAATTCCACCTGCATATTAGCACTGATCAAATAGGCATCCAAGCAATCACATCACTGATCGAAGCATCGATCAAATCGACCTAGTCGATTACATGCCAACAAGACCACTCACGGTCATTTCCATTATTCCAACCCATTTACAACATCAATTCAAGGCAATGATCAATCGACCTAGTCGATTACATCTCAATCAACCATTCACCAATCATTCCATTCAATAAATCAATTCACAACATCAGATTAAAGCAACGTATCACATCAAATCACACTTAGATCGAATCATCGATCAATCAACTTAGTCGATTACATATTAGACGAATCATTTCTAGGTCATTCATTCCCTTCCATATAACCTCAAATGGTATACTTAGTCACAGAGCTCTATCAATGCTCTCGAGCATCGACTTTGCCAAGGTGACGTATACACTAGACAATTGCGTGCGTTATTTAAGGCGTCGTTTTTGCCAGTGATATCCCAAATCACCGAACCACACATGCCTATAACAATGTATTCAATAGACAATTGCGTGCATTCTTTAAGGCACCGTTTTCGCCAGTAATATCCTTAATCACCGAACCACACATGCCTATGACGATGTGTTTAATAGACAATTGCATGCGTTCATTAAGGCGTCGTCTTCGCCAGTGATGTCCTTAATCACTGAACCACACATGCCTATAACAATATATTCAATAGACAATTGCGTGCGTTCTTTAAGGTGCCATTTTCGCCAGTGATGTCCTTAATCACTGAACCACACATGCCTATAACAATATGAGTGCTCAAACCGATACGTGCGTTCTTTAAGGCGCCGTTTTCGCCAGTGATATCTTGAATCACCGAACCACGTAGGTCTATAATGATGTATGTACTAGACCGATACGTGCATTCTTCAAGGCGCCGTTTTCGCTAGTAACGTCCTTAGTCACTGAACCACGTAGGCCCATCACACCGTACCTGATTGGTTATAAACCTGAGTATTTCTAATTCACTCTCATGATTCCATCCACTTTACAACTCAATAAAGAATTATAATTGCTAAATAAATATACTCAGCCATCTACCAATCAATCATTCAATTTCATTTAATTCCAAACAATTAAGGAACAATTCCTCAAATTGCACAATCAATTCAATTCAACACAACGTAGAGCTCAAATAAATAAACGGGCTACACCACGACAATCAGCACGAAATTCTGATCACCGGCCATTCCAGTTAAATTTCCGGAAAAATAAATAATTAAATAATAAAATTTGAAAATTAAATAAATAAATACAATCAATTCAATTTAGCATAATATAAAACTCAATTAAATAAATGGACTGCACCACGGTCATCAGCATAAAATCCCGGTCACTGGCCATCCTAGTTGAATTTCCAGAAAATAAATAAATAATTAATTAATTTCGAAAATTAATATTTAATTCCTAAAAATTCCATTTAGGCCCGAATTGCCTAATTAACACCCGATAAGGGTCGAGAAAAATCCCAAGAAGCATCCAATAAATACTATAGGCCATTCTCTATTTAAGTACACTAACCAAACAACTAATATGCAATACAATTAACTAATAATCGCTAATCAATTCTAATCTAACCACCTAATTACACTTAACTAACACTAATCAACCTTTAAGTATAATTAACAAACTAAGAAAGCATTAGTGAGTAAAACTCACTCAAAACGACGGGATCGACGCGAGGATCGACTTTCCTCAAGGTGGGCTGAGCATTCGAGCTCGGGAAGACGGCCAAAACGGGCCACGAAGCTGCTACCATACCGATTTTTGTACTCTCTGTGCGCTGTTGGTTGAGGCGGTTCCGGCGTCAGTTGAGACAACCAAGGGCGACGGAGGGCAAGGCGGAGCTCGGGCAAGGCCGAACGGTGGCCGGACGGAGGTGGGGTGGCAGTCCGGTGGCTTCCTCAGCCACTCACAAGGTTGGACAAAGGCCGAACAGGGCTAGGGTCGCACGGCTGAATGGCAAGAGCATGAAGGGTGGGTGGTGGATGCGCGAACGGCGGAATAGCGGCATGCGGTCGAGCAGGTAGCGGTCTAACATGGCTGCGGCCCTTAAGGCGACACTGGTTGCTGCCTATGCTTCTGTCGATCTTCACACATAACAGAGAAGGAGAAAGAAGCGTCAATGGCGACTGAAGGGGATGAGGGAGAGGCAGAGGGCACAGGTAGTGCACGGGCGGAGCAGACAACGGCCCAGTAGCTTCGGCGTGACTACAGCTCCTTCAACTGACGCTGGTTGCTTGCTTTCGTTCTGCTTCTGCTGCCTTCGAACAGACCGAGCGGGAGGACGAAGAGAGAGTGTCGAGAGAGAGTACCGAGGAGAGAGATAAGGATAAGAGAGAGAGTAGATAAGTTTGAAAAGTCAAAAAAGCAAAAGGGGAAAAGGAGAAGTAAAGTTGGAACCGGCAGAGGGAGTCGGTGGGGGGTTTCGCACGAGGGAAAAGAGAGAGAGAGAGAGAGAGAGAGAAAGTAAGAAAGAAAGGAGAGAGAAACTTGGGGGCAAGGGAAAAAAGGGTGTTTGGCCAAAAATAGAAAAATGAATGGGAATAAAATCAAAAGAAAAGAGTTTCCTCAAATAGAAAATTCTTATTTCATTTTCTTTTGAATAAGCTCATAGATTCCCAAAAGAATTTCAGATTAGAGTACTCGGTTTCCACTTGTATTTCTGCATCCAATTTCCCTCTTGAATTTCTCTCAAATGACCCTCATAAAATCAATTGATGTCTCACTTATCAAATTGATTATTTTCATCATCCAAGAATCCCTCTTCCTTCTCAATTTCACAACTAGAATTAATTCCTGGCTTCAACTGAACAAAAAATGGCCAATTTATCTAATCGAAATTAGAACCCGAAAATCTGGATGTCACATTTTTAATATGAAGAAAATATGCCATAATCACTATTTTAATAGAGACGTTTGAGTGAAATGTGTGGTGTCCTGGGTCAAGATTGTTTAATTGTGTGTTGGTTAATGAGAACCAGTCTTGAGCTTTTAAGCCGGACATTGCCCTATATGGGATATCCATTCTTTGGATCGCAGGTTACAATAGATTCTGGACCTATGCTCCTTCGAAGAAGCCATCTATTAAGATATGGACGTTGCTGTGCTCAATGGTGGTGAGACGACGCTTGGCTACGCCAGAAGGACGCCGAACTTATGAGTAGGTGACTTGAGTTTCAGTAGATTCTGGACCTATGCCCTTTCGGGGAAACCGTCTATTAAGATATAGACGTGGTCGTGCTCAACGGCAATGAGGCGATACCTAGTTGTGCCAGTAGACACTGAACCTATGAGTAGGTGGTACCCTTAAGGGAAAATATTAATGCTGGAACGCATGAATGCTTGATTGAGCTGATGAGACGTTTCAATTGTTGTGTGCATCAATAATATGCATTTGAGATATGAACTGTGTTAACATGCAAGAAGGAACTGAGATGAGGTAAGTCCTCTGTGCTAATTATGTGGTTGTGTGGTTAGGATGCTTCTAGGCATATTACCCTCCTAATCAAGGCTTAGAGCGTGAACTCGCTGAGATTTATATCTCACCCCGTCATGGGCTTAAATTTTCAGGACTGTAGAAGGAGGACTTGAAGCCGAGCTGAAGAGACCTGAAGTGTAGGTCGGATAGGACAGCTTCTTTTTAAGAGTCAGTCTTTTGAAATCTTTTGAGTATAAGCTTTTGTACATGACTCAATATGTTTATAAAAGAATGTTTGTTGTAAATGTGTTGCCCTACTTTTCTATCCCGAGATAGTTACTATCAGGGGGATTTGTTATTCGCTTCCGCATATGCAATAAAATGAAAGGGTCGGCGACTTGTCTTGGGAAGTCGCAAAAGTTAATCGATCATAGAGGAATGGGTACGTACTCGAGGATTGAGGCGTGACACTACCACCGAAGGTCCTCCAAGTGGCCAATCTCCTGTTGGTGGCTTGAACTAATTCAAAACAAATTGGTTCTATCCAACCGCTAATTGAGGGCTTGATCAATGCCAATCCGGTCCATCCAACCATCCATGGCATCCCTTCAACGATCCTTGATGTTCGTGATCCATTCCATAATATAGGTTGTCAACTGATCGAGCTTGTTTCATTGAAATCGCACAAAGGTAAACAATCAAAACTTTATATTCAATGAAACAACATCGAGCTAGTTGATTGGGGCTAGGACTCGAACCCTAGAACTATATCTCGTGTTTAAATTTGTGACTTGGATGTTATGTGATGATATTTGATGATGCCGTGTTAATTGAAGCTAAGATTGAACATGATTTTACATGATCTACCTTGTTTTGCAAAAATCACATGCTTGAGAGTGACTCTATATTAGGGTTGACCTGAGGTCCTAAACCTTGTTATTTGTCTCAAGGTGTTCTAGACATATGATCTACATTCAATAAGCTTCAATTTGATATATTATGGGCCTCAAATGGAGTTCGTTTGATACCTAAATTGCATCTTGGAAGTTGGATGATTCGGCTGGATTTTCATGATATTATGGTATTTTTTTTTTTCTAATTTTCTACTGATTTTCGTGTTGAGATTTTGAAAATGGTTTCTCCATGGAAATTGTACAAAATTGTGTTGGTATAACATATTTTTTTTGTAGAATTTTTGGAGCAAATTTGATTAGGCTAAATCTAAAAAAAACGTCACTGTGCTATTCTATCTTATTTGAGTCTCTAACATGCTGGGTTTGTCAATCTACACATATTATCCACTTTGAGCCCACTAGACCCTCATAGTTTTGTTCCTTTGGGCTTCACCCAGAAAATGTGTATGTATAGATAGAGAACCCAAAATCTTATAAGCCAGTCTAGGAATCCCCATAGGCAGTGCAGGACAAGAGATGCACCCCTTCCCTATGAATTTCCAAGACCAAGGCGCAGATGCATAGCCATCCCTCATTCCCATGCACTGCCACCTAAGCTGTCACACCTTTCACTCCTTGGGAGCACACCATCCTCACTGTGGCTCCATATGTGGTAGAGAGTCGGTTTTGATACTACCCGTAACATCCTAAATTCATCACTGTACACATATTGTCAGCTTTGAACCCCATTGGACCTTCACATTTTTGTTTCTTTGGGCTTCGTCTAAAAAATGCATATATACAGATAAAGAACCTAGAATTAATCTAATTCATGACTTTCCTAAGGTGATGTGGGATAAGAGACACGCCCCCTCCTTACACACGTCTAAGGACCGAGGCGTGGATGCACCACCATCCCTCCTCCTCACGCACCGCCGCTTGGGCCAACACACTCTCCACCCCTTAGCGATGTGAGATATGAGACATGCGCTTAGCCTTGCCGGTGTATTGTCGAGACGCAGCCTCCTTGCCATCCATCCATACTATTGTGAGTATGAGTTGTCACATTCTCCACCCTTTAAGGCACAACGCCCTTGCTATAGTCCCACATGTTGCAAGAGTTGACTCAAATACTACATGATGTCGCACTATGAATCCTAGAGATAGGGATGACACGACTGTTTTTCCACTTGAAGGACACAATCTCAAACTGCCAAAATCCAAGCCCCCCGCAATAACACTTTCTCTCTAATGGCCTCTAACTAAAGGACCTAAAAAGATTGAAAAAGAGAGGGGTGAGTAACCACAAGCTAAGTGAATAGTACATATCTTCTAAGCATATCAAGTAGCTACTATGCATATATATAAGTATAGAGCATAACCAGTAGTTCATAATCCAACTCATAAATATACTTATCAAATTAAGTACATTCGTTTTAACAAAGTTTGTACATGTCGGAAATACACATTTAAATCTACTATCATGATTCAAATATCAATGATAAGGTCAATTGATTAATCTCTATAAAAAATTACATCAATGGTCCATCTATGAATTCATCTCATATTAAAATTCACGTCAATGGTTTATCCATTGACCAATCTTTCACTTAATATCAAATTATATCATGACAGAATGCCTTGTGATAATGCGATCAAGATTACCCTTTTAGCAAGGTCTTTACTTATAAAGCCATTGGCTCGATTCAAAAGGATATCTTAAACCTGATATGCATACTCACAGCCCTTCCATAGGTTCACAACGATATTGAACACTAAACTCACATCCTTCAATATCTAAAAATTCAATTTATAATCAATCTCATGATCCCCAATATATTTTATAAACCAATAATATAACTTTTCGTTATTCAATCCATCAAATAAAATATACTACAAAAGAGATTTTTCATAACATTTTGAAATCCATTTTATAAACCTCGACATTTCAAAACGCCTTTTACAGAAGGTTTTTCAAATCATTATAGACTCATTGCATAAGCTAATTTGTAACCCATTATATATATATATAGTTTCACAACATTTTTCTTAAAACCATTCTCGAACAATTTCAAAATTTCTTTCACAAATCATATTTACGACAAAATATATTTCTTAAAATCTTTCTCAAATCATTCACCAATACGAAAATGTAATAATTGGCTGATCTGGATTTTTATGCAATAAACATACTCCTTCGTTACTTATAATATCTCAAATCTCTACCATTTGCAAGATATAAGTTCACAAATCCATAGAACATATAGCACCATTCACCTAGATATGCCCCAAACCAAATAACAATGCTCAGTCGATCCAACGAACTCACATTTTTATCATATAAGTGAGAAATAGTATCAAAACCGAGTAAAATGTTATCTCAACTACACTCGGCTAAACTAAACTTAAACACCAATAAAATAACTTTTACGCATCAACAAATTGCTTATCTAAAACAATTATTCAAACCGAAACTCGATGTGGAGCTTGGTCTTAGAACCCTAAAATCTCGTTTCAACTAAACCATTGCATCAAAATGACTCTTGTCAAAACCCACAACTCTACAATGCCATAATTCACCATTTCCACGAAAACCCAAAACTTCACGACCCAAAAATCGGACTTCACGGCTCAATTTCCACATAACTTCAAATTTTGCCTCTATTTTTGAAAACTACCTTGATTGGATGAACGAGAAGCGCAAGTAGTTACTAGGCATTGTGTTACATAGTCAAGTTGGTGAACTTACGAAGCCCTTTCACTTCTCCCCTTTACTTTCTTCCTTTTCTTTCCACTTTCCTTTTCTTTTCTCGAGCTGTTTCAAGCTCTTAAAAGAATGAGTGTCCCATGCTCACTTATTTTGCTTTTGACTTTTCAACCCTCTTTCTTCTTCCTTTTTTTTTATTATCTCCTTTGACTTTGTTGACCAATGCTATTACAGAGTCCAACTCATATTTGCTCTGAAATGAGGTGGTAAACTTGTTCAATTGGATTTCCATCCTTCACAAAAGTTGTAGTATATATCATAAGCTTTCTAACTAAGTACAAGTTGCGCCAAATGATTGTTGTTTATTATGTCAATCACTTGTGTGAAGAGATCTTTGAACTGTAAAAGATGTGGAATGCTCATTCCTCCATCAAACAGGGAGAATAGACAGTCCTTGGCTCGACTTATGGTGTGGCCAATATGGCCAATCCATTCCTTGGCAAAATATTAAGAAATATTTATGTATATAATGATTTTGAGTGTAACCTTTATTTTTATTGTCACACATTATCCATTTCAAAGATATTTTAGCATCTTTCAATCCAAAAATATGCAAACACAATAAAAGGAATCATCATATTCTTTCCAAATTTATTTTTCCCGACAAAAGTACGGCCCAAGTGTCAAAACTTGGCATTGAGGGACATTTAAGTGCCAAAAGTTTCGAAAGGGACATTTAAGTGTCAAAATCGGAGCAAAATGGATCACTTAAGTGCCAATCTAGCAAAAATCCGACCAAATTACGATGTAGCTAAACAATTCAAAAACGACGTCATTTTGTCTCTACATGATAAATTATTAATATAAAAATTATTTAAATTAAATTTAAAACTAAATTTAAAGGATATGTGTATGAGCACTCAGGCTTTGAAAGATGAGATGACAGTAGTTCTATATGTATCAGCAGTGAGGAGTTTGATGTATGCCATGGTGAGCATGAGACCAGACATTGCACAAGCAATGGGAGTTGTGAGTTGATATATGCAGAACCCAGGCAGAAAGCATTGGAATGCAGTAAAATGGATATTGAGATATCTAGCAAGTACTTCAAATTACTCACTTTGTTATGGTGGTACATCTCTAGAGTTGCAGGGTTATGTAGATGCAAATCATCCAGGTAATCGAGATAGTGGTAAGAGTACCACTAGATATGCCTTTACAGTTGCAGATACAACAGTGAGTTGGATATCTCAACTACAAAAAGTAGTGGCTTTATCAACGACAAATGCAGAATACGTGGTGATCACAAAAACCTCCAAGGATATCATATGGTTACAAGATTATATAGAGGAGCTACATCGAAAACAGCCAGTCAATACACTATGGAGTGATATTCAAAGTGCAGTGCATTTAGCAAAGAATGCAGCTTATCACTCAAGGACTAGACATATCAAGAAGTGTTATCACTTTATCAGATTAGCATTGAAAGATAATGAGTTAAAACTACAGAAAATTGATGGCTCGAAGAATCCAGCTGACATATTGACCAAGGTAGTAGATAGAGAGAAGCATATTTTATGTGCTATTACCATTGGTATTACTCCATGTTGATTGATGATGAGTATCGTAGAGGCACAAGTTTTTCAACTACTATTTTTTGAAGAAGATAGATGCAAAGTTGTTTGGTGCTTGGGTATATTTGTCTTCAAGTGGGAGATTGTTATAGATGAAGCCAAATATTTTTTAAGGGCTTTTTTGTTTTTTCTATCAAATTTGCTTTTAGGTTAAAAGTGATACCTTTATATCAATGATGACAAGATGCTAGTTGTCAAGACGCTAAAAAAAGAAATAGAGAGGCAAAAAAAAGAGAGAAGAAAAAAGTGAGTTTTTTCTTTATGGGGGTTCTCAATTTCTTTGTGCCTTGATCTTGAGAGAAGATCATCTTTGTATTCCAACTTTTTTCGAAGTCTAGTGGATTCACAGAGTGCCTCTGCAAGGAGACGTAGCCTAGGTTTGAATGAACTTCGATAACAAATTTTCTAGCGTGTTCTTTTGATTATGTTCTTTTATTATTATATTATGCCTGGTGAATTGTTTGCGAGAGTTATTTTTCTAGAATCGACGAACGATTTCCTAACAAAGGCCATATGGGCAGATGCTCCATGGAAAAAGGCAATTTGGCAACTTCAAGGAGATTACCTTGAAATCGATGAGGATGAGGGTGAGCAGCCTGGAAAGAACCATGAAACCAAATGAACTTCTAGAAGAAATCTCACCTTGTCTAGAGATTTGCTCCCTTTGCGCCAATAGTAAAAAAAAAACAAAATCGTCTCCAATGGTATGAGGATTTTTTATAATATGTGTAATACAGTAACTTCTTGCCAAAAATATGATAATATTAATTAAGGAAGTTCCGTAAATATCATGCTGAAAAAGCTCTTGTATAAGCTATTGCAACACCAAGTTAAATGCATGTACATAACATATCAGCAAGAAACTTGCACATACAACAAAGCCTCCATGCCTTGTCTTCGCCTCCATCCCTAAAACGCCAAAGTTGCAGCCAAAGAGGAAACAATAGCTAGAAAACAACTAAAACAAAAACCTCTTGTTTTATTCAAAAATGTTCAAGCCGATGTTATATGTATATTAGGAGATGATAAACTGTTGATATTCAAACGCTATTGCAAAATTATTTATTAGCTACAAGTATCTCAAATTTGATACAATACTTGTTGAAGGCAATTTACACCATCATAATCGACAAAATGTGAATCCCAATTTTTTGCTTTCTTCATAACATGTCTTGCAAGCAAAAGAGAGATTCCATCACTATTGATAATGTTAAAATATGTCTTGAGTTTGAGCCCAATGCAAAAATCTGAATATTTCAAATTGGATATTTTGCGGATATCCAAAATCGAACAAAGTTAATTTCTTTTGGTGAATTAGAGTTGGTGATGGAAGAAAATGTAACAGGAAATTATAGATCATGATTTCCTAATTATTATCACTAAGAAGGATTCAAAAGGAGATTTGGAATTTGGATTTTCTTCTATCAATTGCAACCGGTGAAGAGATAGTTGTTATATATTGACTTTGTTGACCAAATTTATCTCGGATAGCATGGGATTCTTTTCCACGTTGGAATCAATCAATGAGCGTGCCTTTTGTTGAGAATGAGATACACGCACACATTTATATGGGTTGTTCGTCTATCATAGGAGAGCTCACCATTGTCAAAGATTGTCAAAGCGCCGTTATTCTAGCGAGTGCTTGGCGGTTTTTTTGTTCGTGCAATTACATCCAAGAAAGATTAGTGTTTGTAACCGATCAAATCTTGTGGTAAGATTACGTGTAATTCCTTCGTGAGATTGAGAAATAATTTCTTGAGAAATTTCGGGGCTAAACAATGTGTGCATTATTGGGTGTAATTGGGGCTTGCGAAACACCGAGAGAGTAATTGAGTGACTCAAGTGTGTAATCTCCTTGTATTGTTTGATCTATAATGAAATTCATCATTGCTCTCCCAGTGGACGTAGGTCTACGACCGAACCACGTAAATCCGATGTCCAATTTATTTTCTTCTTCTATCTATATTATTGTTCAATTGCTCGTCTTTCTACAACAATTGGTATCAAAGCCAAACTTAGCTAAGTTGAAGCAAATCAATGGTGACAGAAGAAGTAAAAGTGAGAATCAACGGATTTGATGAGAATGATTTTAGTTTTTGGAAGATGCAGATTGAATATTATCTTTACCAGATGAAACTACACTTGCCCTTATTTGGGGAGAAACCAGAGTCGATGAAGCAAGCTGATTGGGATTTACTAAATAGACAAGCTATGGGTGTTATTCAACTGACATGGCTCATAACGTCGCATTTAACATCTTGAAAGGAGAAGACCATTGCTGATTTGATGCAAGCCCTGTTGGATATGTATGAGAAGCCCTTTATGATTAACAAGGTTTATTTGATGTGACATTTGTTTAATTTGAAGATGACCGAAGGTGTGTTAGTTGCAGATCATATTAATGAATTTAATGTGATTGTTAGTCAATTGAGTTTAGTTGAGATTGACTTTGAAGATGAGGTACGTGCTTTGATTCTGTTATCCTCATTGCCTGATAATTGGAATATTACTGTTACTGCCATTAGTAATTCCTCTGGGTCAACAAGTTTGACGTTTGATGGGGTTTGAGATTTGATTATGAGCAAGGACATCCATAAAAGAGAATCTGGCGAACCTGTATCTACTGCTTTAGTAGGTGAAGATAAAGGAAGATCTAGAACATGTGTGGGTAAGAGTAGTACTAATATGAACAGGTGTACTTAGTCTAAGACTGGTGATATTGTCTGTTGGAACTGTGGCAAGAGGGGGCATCTTAGAAGGAACTGCCTTAAGCTGAAGAATGAGAAGGAAAATAGAATTATAGTTGATTCTGCAAATAATGTTGTAGCTATAACAGATAATACTGATTATCAATGCACGATGGTAGTAAAGTACAATTGAGGAACATCACTAAATGCGATGTCGTTAGTGTTGGTAATGTTAAAATCAGAATGCATTATGTTATCGTGAGGACATTGACTGGAGTAAGGCATGTTCCAGAGTTGAAAAAGAACTTAATTTTCTTGAGTGCCCTGGATTCAATTAGGTATCGATATATTTCAAAATGTGGTATTATGAAAATTATTCGAGGTGCTTCGATAATAATGAAAGGAATCAAGCACAATGGCCTATATGAGCTTCGGGGTGAGACAATGAAAAATTTCACTGTGGAGACGTCGGATTCATGTGTTCGAGAGTTTGAATTATGGCATATGCATTTGGGGCACATTGACAAGAGAAAACTAAAGGTTTTAAGTGAAAGAAATCTGCTATGTGGTTATGTTTCTAACGAATTGAATGTATGCAGGTGATGTGATTTAGATTAAGGGTAGAAAGTGCAGTTCAATATGACTGTCAAAGAAACCATGGAAATTGTAGAGTTAATTCACTTGAATGTTCGCAGGTTATCACTGTTTCCTTTAAGGAAGAG
Organism: Eucalyptus grandis; assembly: GCF_016545825.1. NCBI lineage: Eukaryota > Viridiplantae > Streptophyta > Magnoliopsida > Myrtales > Myrtaceae > Eucalyptus > Eucalyptus grandis. The sequence goes on from NC_052612.1 coordinate 31,176,855, forward strand.
TGCTAGATATATGCTAACAATTGTTGATGACTACTCAATGAAGACGTGGGTATTTATGCTTAGGCACTATTTTGATGCTATTGTTAGGATCAAGCAGTTGATAGCTTTGGTCGAAAATGAGACTGATAAGATGATCAAGCATGTGCAAATTGACAGTAGCATGGAGTTTCGCTTAAAGTTGTTAAATGAATTTTGCATGAAAGAATGTGTGACATCCTAAAATTCAGGCCCTCGAGGGATGAATGGATGTGAATTTCGTCAATGCATTGTTGGTTAATCTTACTCGAAATTGATCATTCCTAGGATACTGACCTTGAGGGGAAATGCTAATGAAGACAGAACTCGTGTGACTAAAGAACTCGAATAACTTGATCGTGAGATTTGCGTAAGGACGATCCTATAGATAGGCAGGCCGATTTCAAGAACGTTTAGAAGTCGATCCACTGACAGAACGTAATGGAACGACGAGTAATTCCATTTACTGTTATCGAGCCCATGAATGACCCTAAGTCGATCCTCGGTAATTGTGTACTTTGAAATAAGAATTTATCATTTGCAATTTCATGTAGTTAAAGACGTCCATGTGTCGAGATGTCTTGAACGTAGTTTGGCGCGAGTCAGTTACGCGTGAATCCTCAAAGACGCCTGTTAGTCTGAGTTGTACTCAAAATGGCATTAAGGCGAAAAATGACATGGCATGAGAACCCAAGATTGGACTTCAAATTATTGGGAATGTCTAGGATGGACTTTGGATGTTGCTACTTCGACAATCGACAACGCCAGTTAAGCTGAGTACTTGGAAAAAGGACTTACGGATTGAGGAATCAAGCATGTGAGGACGTAGGTCGAGCAAAGCTAGTATGGGCCTCAGGCCCAAGGTAGGACAGCCACCATGGAAGGCCCAAGCAAGCAAGTGAGCCCGTTAGGCCCAACCAACCTTTTCTTCTTCCAAGTCCATTAGCTAACATTAAGCCCTTTGAGCCCAATCAATTCCCAAACCCATTCCTATTCATTTCCTAGCCCATTTCTTAGGCCCACCCATCATTTTCAGCCCAATGGCAGATTGGGAATTTGTGTAAAGTGAAAATGACCATTTTGCCCCTAAAAGCATGTGGATAAAGGCAAAGGAAGAGAGAGAAAGATGGCGTCATGTGCATGGGGAGTTAGAGCGTGCATTGAAGAGCCTTGATGAGGAAGACATCCAACTCTTTCTTCTCTCTCTCTCCTCTCTTCAGTTGAAGAATTCGTAGCCCCCTTCTCTCCCCTGTTTTCCTTCCTTCCTCTTTCGCTCCAATTGACATTTCTCCAAAACCTTAGTTAATAGTTGCCTTCCTATGTGAATCAGCTCTTGTGCCACCCACCACCATGCTCAGGTGATCGAGATCGTACATCGGGACCCAGCCGTTCACCGATGGGAGCCGCCGGCTGACCCGCCGGTCGGCCAAAATCCGTCGCTCACCAGACTGCCTAATAGCTTACCCAAGTGCATTGTTTTGCAATTTCTGCGTGTTTTCTCCCATTTCAACCCTTCCTCCACCCAGCCTAGCCACCAACCACTCCCCTTCGACCCCTTGGTGCTGCTGGTCACCGACCAACCTCTCACCGGAGCTCCGGTCAAGCCGCCCAGCTCGTTTTCTCCTCCTGCAGTTTAGTTCTTCAAGGTTGCAGTGGGAGGCAGTATTTGTTGTTACTATTCCAGCCCCGGGACCACCTTGGATCATCGTAGTAGAGGTTCCCAAGCATAGCCTCCGTCGTCGCCGTCGCATTCATGTCTCCGGCTCGCTTAACGGGTGAGTTTAGCTCCTAATCATTCGATTAGTGCCTAAACTTGCTTAGGGTTGATTTAATTAGTGTTAATTCTAGTTTAGGAGATTTAATTAAGTTATATTAGTCCTGAGATAGGTGGTTAAATGAATGGCTAAGATTAGTTTAGCTTAATCTTGCTTTATTGGCTTAATGATACTTATGTGCTTAATTAAGCTTGTTTATCTTTAATTGATTAATTACTTACTTTAATTAGCGTTTTTAATGACTTTTGGATTTAATTTAGTAGTTATTTAATTCTGGAAATTTAATGTTCACACGAACATTGTTCACGAAACACTTGTTCATGTGCACTGTTCACCCGAAAATGAAAAGTTATCTAAATTCATGTGTTTCAATTCTATGAAGTGAATGGATGTGTAAATGTATGGGCATTCGCATGAATCAAGTGATTTTCATAAAAAGAGGAAAAGCGGTTTGTCTAAGGGACACTGAAATGGATCACATTGAAATTATATATGCAAGTGTGTGTGCATTGGCTAAATACTCACAGATAAAAAAAGAGTCTTAGTGGAGTGTTTGCGTGATCAAGTAGTGGAATCCGTCACAAAACAAGAGTTTGGGGGCGATGCGTAGTAAGTTGTGGTGGTATGTTTGTGTGATCAAATGTTGGACCGTCACCCAACGGAAGTTTGAGGGCGATACCCAACGAGAGTAGGAAGTCGCTCGCAGTAGATTTTGGACCGATATCCCTTTTTGGGATACCGTTTGAACGGAAGTTCTAGACATAGCTGTGCTCGACGGGGCAAGACGAAGCTCGATTTTTATCGGTAGCCTGGCGGGAGTCGGATGATCGCTGATTGGAAAGTTAGCTATGGCCAGGAGGTCATTAATAATGGGCATGCGTGAGTGTTGAGATGGCTAGCCTTATTATGAGGTAAAATTATGTGGCGCGGTATGGGACGTGTCATAACGATTTTACCTTATCATTAGGACCCGTGTGATTAATTGATGCATGATAAGTGACGCACTAAAGTGCAAGAGCGTATGAGAATCATGGCATCATTGGGCTTGACTGTGCATGAGTTGAGCACATTGTTTATGGCACGCATGCATAAATCGATAATGTGCAGGGTGTGGCAATGGCCAGGTGAGATCGCTTGTGATGCGACTCATATGTGATTTAATGACATGTATCATCTAAAAGCCATGTGCATTGCGTGTATTGTGATGAGATTCAATGTGCAAGGTATGGCATACCAAGTAAGGTTGCATGCGAACTGGCTATGTGGTTACTAATTGACCCTAGCTGTTGTGATTTGTTGATTGTTGGTTGTGGGTCATTGGTTTGTTGTGGGGTGGTTTTGGAGAGATACCCTAAGTTGAGTTAGGATTCTAATTGAGGGCTTAGGAGAGGACTTGCTGAGATTTTATCTCACTAGTTACTATATAACCAATTTCAAGTCCTTTGAATGGTGCTTCTGCCAATGAGGTTTGGTATCCCTAAGGATTGGGATACTGTCGTGACACACCACGAGGTTTTGACGGGCCACCCAGTAGGGGCCTCGAGGACGCTGACTAGGATCCTATGGAGCTGGACCCTCCTGACGGTGCAATGGAGAATCTTGGCCCTGCTTCACCAGTGACTCACTCGTACGGCTCCAACTCTGAATCGATGGAGTCTAAGTCCGCTGGATCCGAGTAACTATAGTGCTGAGCCTGAGAGTTCTTTTTGTGTGTAATGGATTAGCCTAGCCTAGTTTCTTTTTGGTCTAGTTTAGAAGATGGATCGACCCCTTTGTTGGGCTTGTAAATAGGAAGCAATCCTCTGTAGGTTAATCCAATGTAAAATTGTGTATATATATGAATAGATGTTGTGTTTATAGTGTTCATCTCGCTATCCCTATTTGATTGCTTTATTGTCTGTTGATGGGGAGATGGTTCGTTTTCTGCTTGCGCATAATGAAAGATTAAGGCGTGTTGACACCTAAATTTTTCCCCAAAAATATTTCATGTCAAATTATTGCATATAGATTATCTAGGTATTTAGTATAGTTTTTTTAATGTAATATGTTTTTCCTATAAAAAGAAAAAGAAAAAGCAAGTTGGGGCCAATGATCTAAATGTGACTAGCCAAGCCTAGGAGGTCAAATTAGAATTAAAACGGGAAGTTGGGGCCAAAATGCAATTTTCAAAAGTTGAGGGACCAATTCGCAAATTTCGCAAAATTTCGCCAAACCCGTAAATCATCATCTTGGTCACCAATTATGTTGAAATTGAATTTGGGCCAACTCGAATCAATCAACTTGGGCGAAAAGGACCAAATTTGCATTAAATTGGGTATTTTCGGATAATAAAATGGCCAACTTTGAGGGACCTTTTTGCAAACTTGGGTGGGAAAAATTGCAAAATCCAGTCGAGATCTTAAACTACTATACATGAGCTTACTAATTGATCAAAAATCGCAGCCAAATTCATGGATTAAAGCACCTAAACCAGCTGGCAAATCCCAGCCCACAATTAGGTCTTAATTCGGAGCTGCTAAGTAGGCATATTGGTGGCCCCACCATATCCTCCTCACCTGCCCAACCAGCCCGATCTCTGCACGTGATGCAAGACCATCATTGGTACTACAATTGGACAAACATTGGTCAGAGATAAGCTGCTGCAGGCACGGGAAAATCGCACCAAATCCGGACACTCAACAGTTGTGAAATTTGAAAATTTTGGCTAAGTCAGAAAGTGGGTAAGCTGGGTCAGTTGACAGGCTTGGCAGGTGGACAAAACCCGACCAAGAGATTGATGAATTCCATGGAGAAGATCTATGAAGAAATTTATTTCAAGGGATGAGAGAAAAGAGACGAGAGGGAAAGGAGAGAGCTCGGAATCGTCCCCCAAAGAGGCCCTCAGAAGCAACTCCAGAAAAACAAACCCAGAAATTCCAGATCAACCTTCTGAGAGAAAAGTGAGATTTTCACAACCCTTCGGCCAAAATTAGCCAAAACCTTCAACTAGAGAGTGAAACTTCACTCAAATATATTTTCATCCATAGGTCGCATGTCCCAAATGGAGATCGGGAAGGCCTCCTAAAGCCCCCGAAAACACCTTCCAGGCGGGCCAGGAAACACTGAAAATTTTTCTAGGTGTTGAGCCCAGTTGGTCACGAGTGGAGAAAAGGCAGTTTTTTTGAGAAAGTTGAGAAACAAATGAGGAAAATATTGACTTTTACCCCAAACTAGAATACATATAGTTTGGTTTGGTGTCAATTTTTCCAACAAAAGACGTCTCGAAGTCTAATTTTAGAGGTAAAAAAAAACCTTCATTGTCAGTTCTTTTTTTCTGCAGATCTCATTTCCAGTTGAAGAAGCCAGCTTACACGGGCCCCCGAGGATAATTTCTTGGTTTCCTCGGCCGAGAACCACTTGAAAAGGAAACTAGGAAGCAAGGGAAGAATCCTAGATGTATTTATTTTCGAGTTTGAACATGTTTTGATCATGAAAATCAAGAGGAAAACCAGCCCGGAAAACAAATTTCTGAGGCTGAAATTTTTCTAAGTGTTTGAAATCTCTTCAAGAGTTTTGCATGTGTGCTTCTTGGAGAGGTCGTTTTGATGTTGTTCGGTGAGTCATTCTCTATGATTTTTGTTGCATTTTAAAGCCCATGTTACCTACTTTCACGCAGATAAAGTAGCATTTCCCTTAGGTCTCGTATGTGATGAGTGTCGAGGCTTGAATATAGGCATGTAACCTGTTTGCTTGACTTGGGTTCAAACCCAGATGTGCAAAATCAGCTCAAACCCGTGCATTTGAGGACGATTTTAGCTTGGTTCTAGTGTGTTTTTAACTATGATTTCTATCTAATCTTGTTCTTTGCATGTGGTAGTATAATCTTGATACTTTATTTCCACATGAGATTGCTTATGAGTGGAGATTGAAGGCTGCAAACATGGCTCGAGGAGGCTATTGGGGCTAGTTTAATGCACACCAAGTGTTCGACAAAATGGCCAAACTAAGCTTCGATCTTGAAACGGTCAATTTGAGCTTGATTATTGTGATATTCATGTGCTGTGTTACTCCATGTTAGCATAGATCGGTTTAAGGAATTATTATTAATTTTCTTTTTAAAAAATAATTATAAAAAAAAAGAAGAGAAAATGTGAAAATTTCAAAATATCAAAAAATGTTAGATAGCATCAAATTAGGATAGAAATGACATATATGAAATTTTCCTAATTTTAAAAGGTCATTTTCTTAATTTAATGCTATTTTGGTATTTTATAACCATTTTTGTAAATAATCCATTTTGCGTAGATTAAAATTATTTAAAGTAATTTCATGCATATAGATTAATTTCATGCATATTTGAATTCTCATTTTGCTCATGGGGGTCCTGTCCCAGGGCGTGATAACAAGGCCATGTAATATTATTTGCCCGACTTGTATCGGGTTTACTTTTTCCGCGTTTATTTTCAAGTCATTTCAATTTCTTGGATGTTTACTTACGCTCCGTTTTTCATTAATTTGAGTGTAAATTTCTCTTCTAAATTATGTTAGGATTAGTCTAGACATTAAAAAAAAAACTACAAAAACATTTGCATGGACACTTAGTGGTTTCATAAAGATTATAATTGGTAATCAAGATTGTGTGGCCATTTAGATAAACAATCTTCCAAGTTAGTGGTACCGCAAGGGCGCTAATAGAAACATTGGCGTAAACAAGTCCCCGTTCCTAGAAATCTCTGGTTACGTAGGAATCGAGACAACACTCCCGTGTCTTGATTGGTTTCTAGCCGACCCCAATAGGCTAGTGGCGACTCCTAGACTTACATAGGTTGTTAAGAACTAAAATTCAAAATCCAATGTCGCGCGAGGTATGGGCTTAGGAGAGTTTGCGCCTAATTTAGGGCCATTGGTCCACCTCTTTAGGCAAATACCCCTAAACCTTCTTATTTTTCCCCGGACGGAAAAAAATGAGGTCGTGACAAGGCGTGACAGAAGGCATAATGAAACACTGCACTAATGCTGATGAATCATAGTATGTTGCAGATTGATGAGCAAAATGTTGCTAAAGATGACCCATAATATATTCTCTAGTGCTGGTATGCCTAGGAGATTCCTGGCGAAAGCACTTAGTACGGCGAGCTACCTAATGAATAAATCCCTATCGACTGCGATTGGATATCGAACTCCCGAAGAAGTGTGGTCAGGTAACATTGTTGATTATTATGTTCTCAAAATATTTGGTTGCCCATATTATATTTGAGCGAGTGATGGTAAGCTTGATGGAAGGGTAAGAAAGTGCATATTCCTAGGCTATGCATGAGGTGAGAGGGGTTATTGATTGTGGTGCTCGTAGTTAAATTCACATATTATTTGCAAAGAAGTTACGTTTGACGAGTCTCCAGTACTTCTAGCTAGATGTGATTATAGTAGTATTCAAACGGATTTGAATGATGTTCAGCTTGAGGTGGAGTTGCAACTAGAAACTCCTGAGGTAGCGAGTACAAGTACTAGCAAAGTAATCGACACGGATGGTGCTTGTAGGGAGGTGAAGCCTATAAAACCAATGGTTGCCATAACTGCTGAAATTAACAAGGTACATATTTGATCTCTTGACAGATATAGATGCAACAATGGTTTTGTTTTATCTGCGGTTAAGGAGGTTGTGTCGGAAAATCCTTGTGGAGCAGTTAAAGGTGCATGTGAAGCTAGTATTATGATGATAACCACAGTTATGGAAAAGTTTAAGCGATGCTTGGAGTTGGATAAAATTTGTGGCGGTTGAGCCCATCAGGGGCAATGGGAGAATAGCAGCAAAGTTTGATTTTTTTGCAAAGTGATTGCGACTTGGCTCAAACGTCAAGCTAAGGTGGAGATTGTTAAAATATGTCTCGAGTTTGAACCCAATGCGAAAGTCTAAATATTTCAAATCAGATATTTTGCGGGCGTCCGAAATCAAACAAAGTTAACTTCTTTTGGCGAATTAGAGTTGGTGATGGAAGAAAATGTAAAAGGAAATTATAGATAATGATTTCCTAATTATTATTGCCAAGAAGGATTCAAAAGAAAAATTGGACATGGATTTTCTTTTATCAATTGCAATCAGTGAAGAGATAGTTGTTATCTATTAACTTTGTTGACCAAATTTATCTCAGATTGCATGAGATTCTTTTCCACGTTGGAATTAGTCAACGAGTGTGCCTTTTGTTGAGAATGAGATACACGCATATATTTATATGGGCTGTTCGTCTGTCGTGGGAGAGCTCACCGTGGTCAAAGATTGTTGAAGCGCCGTTATTCTAGCAAGTGCTTGGCGGGATTTTTCGTTTGTGCAATTACATCCAAGAAAGATTAGTGTTTGTAGCCGATCAAACCTTGTGGTAAGATTGCATGTAATTCCTGAAAGTGCTAGTACGAACATGTAGAGGGGGTGAATGGGTGTTTAAAAATAAACCTTGGCAAATAAAGTCTGAATAAGGATTTGAGTTCGAGCAACTAGACTTCTAGTAGATGTTCAGAATCTATTATGCGATGGAATAAACTTCTAAAATAAGCTGTAAGTATGCAACTGTGGCACCCCCCGACAGCCCCCGATCCGATTAGGGTTGCCACAGTTCACTTACCATTCAATTTTCCTAATAACATGTCACTCTGATACCATTTCAATTGCAGCGGGTCCATACAACCTGGGGGTTTACATCTTTTAGATCGGTCCCTTGCGCAATTCATGTAACGGAAGCATATCCAACAACTCCCTTCCCTACATTCAGAAAACAATGCACACCAACTAAACATTTATAAGTAAAAGCCGTACACTTTTATTTACTTAAACTAGATGTACATCATTCATTGGTACATCAAAATGCCGTGGTCTTCTATATTCGGCTACACTTCAAAAGATGACCAACATCTCCTCCAACAGTCATACACTTAAAGTCCATCAATCAGTGTCGACGTCCAAAAGTTCCTTCCCTTACTATCCTCCTCCTCGCGGTCATATCCAATCACTTGATCCATCTACTAGTAGTAATGGCAGCAGATATGTCTTATCTAGTCTGGAATGTTGGCCCCCGAAGGGGTGAGTACAACCACTCAGCAGCTAAATGACCAATAAATCACTCAATGCATCATGCCACACAATCATCACAATCATAGCATTACATGTCATTGAAGTATCCATGCACAATTTACCTTGATATCATGCACATGTCATCATATCTCATGTACATACATCATCATATAATCATCACCATCATGTCATGCACTTACAATCATCATGTCACATGTACCATCATCATTACCATGCATCCATGCACTCATCATCATCATATCACATGTACCATCATCATTACCATGCATCCATGCACACATCATCATCATATCACATGTACCATCATCATTACCATGCATCCATGCACTCATCATCATCATATCACATGTACCATCATCATTACCATGCATCCATGCACACATCATCATCATATCACATGTACCATCATCATTACCATGCATCCATGCATTCATCAATCATCATATCACATGTACCATCATCATTACCATGCATCCATGCATTCATCAATCATCATATCACATGTACCATCATCATTACCATGCATCCATGCACATATCATCATCATATCACATGTACCATCATCATTACCATGCATCCATGCACATATCATCATCATATCACATGTACCATCATCATTACCATGCATCCATGCACTCATCATCATCATATCACATATACCATCATCATTACCATGCATCCATGCACTCATCATCATCATATCACATGTACCATCATGCCATAGGTGCACATACATCCATGTGCTTACCATCATCATTACCATGCATCCATGCACTCATCATCACCATGAGATCCATTCATGCCTTCATGATCTCATTTTCAATATCAAATAGCATCAATTTATTTTCATAAGCCGATCATGCATCATGCCATATGCATACACCCATGCACATGATTCATTTTTAATTCTTATTTTTCACAAGGATCTCATCAGTTTTTCTTTCCAAGGACCAATGTTTGCATCCCACAATTCATCGCTCGCATCCAACTAGTCACCGCGAGTAACCTCCGGGCATGTATCCAAGATACAACCGGGAATCCGGCACCCCCACATTCTGGGCATCTCGTATCCCAACTGGCATCACGAGAAACCTCTGGGCATGTATCCAAGATACAACCGGGCATCCGGCATTTACACTCCCTGGCCGGGCATCTCGCATCCCAACTAACATCACGAGACATCCCCCCGGGCACAAACCTCCGGAGCTTCCGGAATTACGTACCGACATACCACCAGGATTCCCCCCTCCTCTGGAATTATGTACCGTATACCACCGGGCATCTCGAAACTCCCGAGGAAATCTCCGGGGCTCGCCATGAAAATGGTTTCCCCTACCCTCTGGAATTACGTACCGGTACCGATATACCACCAGGCCTCCCCTGGAATTACGTACTGTATACCACCGGGCATCCCGACACTCCCGGGGCATCATCGGCTCACACCTCTGACGATCTTGTTACCCTCTCTATTCTCATTTATACATGTATCTCATTCACAATTATGACTCAATCTCAACATGGCATGTGATGTGATGGCAATCAAAATCATATTCATCATTGAATTCATACGTGCATCTCAAATCATTATCATACATGCAGCAAGACACTATCATCCAATCAATACAATTCATGGAGTCCATGCAATTTAAAATGGTCCATATTTCATGCCTTTTCAAAGTTTACAAAATTCCAGCATGTACCATTTTTAGAAAATATTTAAATTAAATATCCGTATGCTTCTCAAAATCATGAGATCAAGGCATGTGATAGACAAGACAATAAGATAGTAATTTCATGAAAAGCACATGCCCAATAGAGTTCCACACAAAAGATATAATTCACACAAATACAGCATGACATTTCGGATAGAAACAGAATGTGCAGTTTTTGAAATAATTCGATTAAAATACCCAAACGACCTCAGAAAATTATGAAATTTGGCCAGGTTATAGTTAAGACACTAAAGTATATTTTTCATGAAGACTTCTATGCCATATTCGTTTTAGATCATTTCATATAGTCGTCCGAAGCTCCTGGTTCTAGCACCGAAACGTCCAGTGTAGTCATCTCCAAAATACCGAGTTTTTACCCACTTATTCTTCTTTTTTTCCTCTGAAATTTGGATATGTTTTACTTCAAGAGGTTCCCTACAACTTTCATGAAGGTATCTAAGTCAAATTTCCAAATAACAGTCACCATATGGGTCCATGAAGTCTCGGGTGTCCAGTACCGCGTCTCCAGATTTACCGTCTTCAAGAGTAAATCGATTCACTGGGATACACTTGTTCATTTTACTTCAAATTTTATTATGTTAGTATTTAAGATGCTCTCTACAAGTTTCATGAAGAAGTAGAAGAGAGATTCTTGATAAAAATCAACATGCAACCACAGATCTACCAAAAGGTCAGCAAAAACGTTCCAGATCTAGTGTCTTCGTAGGATGAGGGTTTGACCCCTTAAATCTCCACCATTTTGTACCAAATTTTAGTATGTTGTAGTTTAAGATGTTGGATACAACTTTCATGAAGGAATCAAAGTAAAAATCAAACTAAAAACATGCATGCAAGCTCTCACAAGATTCTGGCTCAGGCTGTTCATGCGAAAACAGCAACATCAGTCAAGAACAAGTCATTCTAGCTTCGGTTTCTCCCTCCTAATCACCCAAAATTCGACACTACTCCAAACATACATGTAACACACATATGCAATATTAAGAGGATCCTAACTTGCCTTAGATTAAGCACAAAACAGCAACAAGAACGGTGGATGATCCTCTTCCTTCCTTCCTCTCTTCCTCTCTTTCTCTCTTTTGGACAGTACTCTCTCCCTCTTCTCTCTCTTCTGGTCGAATTCCCCCTCCCCCTTTTCCTTTTATTCTATTATTTGCTTGTAATTATTAGGTTTTGCATGCAAGTGACAAGTGGCCCCAAGGATGAAGACACTTTGCACGTCCATGCAATGGGCGTGCCTCCACTTGTCCAATTACATGCAAGGCTGATGGGCCTTCTTCTTGGGCCGATCTTGGGGTTTCATCCGGCTGGGCTTGGGCCAGCCTTGGTTGCCGAATGGGGGGGCTGCGTGGGCTGGTTTTGGACGGGCTTTGGGCCTTAGGAAATCAACCCACCCTCTCCTATTCTTATTCCATTTAATCCCCATTTAAATAAATACACCTAATTAAAATTTATAAGGCCACAAAACTTTGTAATTTAAATCAATAAGACTTAAATCTTATAAGATGCATAGTCAAGAACAAAATCTTCCTTATCAAATTGTCTTATAGCACCAACCTTGATCATCCATTAACATAAGATGTATTTTTACCCAAATAATTCTCCATTAAAATACTCGGCATTAATCTATTAAAATTCTTTGGTCTAAAGGCCATAACATAAATCAATAACACTCCCATCACCTATTCATAGACCTTAATGTATCTGGAGGTTGCCATGAATTTTGGGATGCCACAGCAACAGACTTAAATATGAAGAGTTAAGGAAAGAGAATGTTGCACATGCAATTTATAATGGTTCAGTTTAGATTAAGCCTACGTCCACTCTCCCACGCTAACAGCCTTCTAGCTGGATTCCACCATGCAATCAACAAGAGATTACAACTTTGAGTGCAAACACTTAGAGGTATATCACACTATCTTACTAAGTCACTCTTTTGGTATTTCTCTCATGATCACAAACGTTTAAGCTCACCAAAGACAAGTGTATAATCGAAGTTCACTCAGACTTTGAAATTATAAATTTTACGCTCCATCTCTTACTTGATCATCAGTCTTTGATCTCCTTAAATACTCATCCACTTCCAAATTAGCCGTTGGATAGTATCTTAGAGGATTGTCTTCCAATCTACCCATTAGATAGATCTATATCTAGAAGATTTAGTAAACGTTAAGTGATAAAAGTAGAATCTCAAATTGATTCTGATCGTCCATACAAACATAATCTTGGTTTCCATAAGTGGAGCTTCTTCATTTAGAAAGTTCTTGTCTTTAATATCCAATTGTCAATCAATTATATTGAGTCAATCAAATCTCTATTGATGTAGAATTCAAATCAGATCACTAGCCGTTATATATTTGGGCTTGTGTTACGTTCTGTCAAGTTTTCTCATTTTAAACATGCTTCGTTATGACTCTTCTACATTATGAACTTGTGTCTCTTTCTGGACCTTATCATGTTCTATATGTAAAGTTTGAAAGTATTCTGTCGAAAGTCAAGTTTGAGTGTCTTCAGTCTAAAGTAGAGTCTGAGTGTCTTCAGTTTGAAGTAGAGTCTGAGTGCAATAGACTTTACAATTTGGACGTAAGTCTGAACATATTCTGATTCTGAACAAATTTAGCTTTAAGGTCTGGACACATGCTAAATAAGTTTAGCTTTAGTATAGAGTTTGTCTTTTGGTTCTTCTAAGTATAGATTTCGATAATATCATTTACATATTCTATCATCTGCATACTCTGTTACTCAACAATTAAACACATTAGTAGCTTTTGATTTATTTTGTCATCTTCAAAACATCATAAGGGATTTCCCTAACAATTCCTTTGTGAGATTGAAAGATTATTTCTTAAGGAATTTCGGGGCTAAACATTGTGAGCATTATTGGGTGTAATTTGGACTTGGGAAACACCGAGAGAGTGTTTGAGTAACTTGAGTGTGTAATCTTTTTGTATCGCTTGATCTATAGTGAAATTCATCACTGCTCTCCCTGTGGACATAAGTCTTTACAACCGAATCATGTAAATCCGGTGTTCGATTTATTTTCTTCTTCTGTCTATATTATTATTTGATCACTCGTCTTTCCGCAATAAATAAATTATTCACTGTACATGTTCTAAACTGAATATTCTACTATAAGATCTTATGGTATCTACATACTTCGCACCTTTTTCAATAATCTGTATTTGATTCAATATGTATGCTATACTCATCCTTGCATTTTGAGGTGTGAATAGTTTTTTTTTCTTTTCTCTTCATTTTGGGTATCATTCTCTTTTTCTTTCGTTTTTTTTTTTAAATTTAGAACAAGGTCAAGAAGCTTCCTGGCCAACACGCATATGGCTTTGCATGGGCTATGGCTCTATAAAGCCGACTCCCCCCTTGCCCGTCATCACATTGAACTCTCTCTCTCTCTCTCTCTCTCTCTCTCTCTCATACACGCACACACAAAACACAGATCCCCATACACACAAATAGAAACACAAACAAAGAAGAAAAGATAGAGGAGGTGCGGACCCCTAGAGTGTCATAACTTTGCACAAAGGGACACTTAAGTGCCATAACTTACGAAATGTATACTTAAGTGCCAAAATCGGAGTAAAATGGATCACTTGAGTGCCAATTCAGCCAAAGTTCGGCCAAAATGCCGACGTGGCCTTTTTCCAATGAACGGAGCCCAAAACGACGCCGTTTTACATGTTGACATGGCCAAGTAATGCAAAAACGGCATTGTTTTGGGCTGACGTGGTAAAAAAAATAATAAAAAATTAATTAAATTTAGTTAAATTTAAAAATTTTATAAAAAAAAAAAAAAAATGAAGGGGAGGCGGCCTGCACCGCTACGTGAAGGGCCGGCGACGGTAGAGGGAGGGTCGGCTAGGGTCGCCGGAGGCCTCGGCTAGGGATCGGCGACCCCGGCCAACCCAGGTGAGGGCTCGCGAGCCCTCACCCGGCCGAGCCAAGGGCCGCCGCTCACCGGGGTTGCCTTAGCGGGCGGCGGCCCTTGTTACGGCCGGCGAGGGCCGCCAACCCTCGCCGGATCTAGGTGAGGGCCATGATCCCTCGCCATTAGCCACAGATTTGGGGAGGGTTGCGGCCCTCACCCGGATCCGGCCGGGGTCGGTGACCCTCGCCCGGCCGGGCTAAGGGCCATCGCCCTCTTGGGCGACCCCGGCGGGCGGCGGCCCTTGGCCCGACCGGGCGAGGGCCGTCGACCTCGCCAGATCTAGGCGAGGGCCGCAACCTCGCCCTGTGATTAGGGCAAGGGCTCGAGAGCCCTCGTCGCCGGTCAACCGAGGTCGTCGACCCCGGCTAGGGCCCGGCGACCTCGGCCGACCCTCCCCGCCGTCACCAGCCCTTCCGGCGGCGGGCCGAGGGCGATCCCTCGCCCGCCTCCCCCTTTTTTTTTTTTTTTTTTTTTTTTTTTTTAAATTTTTTTAAAATTTTTTAATTTTAAAAATATTTTTGAATATTTTAACTAAATTTAATTTTAAAATTGTTATTTTTAAATATTTTAACTAATTTTAATTTAAATTTAATTTAATTATTTTTTTTATTTTTACCATGTCAACCCAAAACGAAGCCGTTTTTGCCTTACTTGACCACGTCAGTGTGCAAAATGGCGTCGTTTTGGGCTCGCTTCGCCGGAAAAATGCCACGTCGGCGTTTTGGTCAGACTTTGGCTGGAGTGGCACTTAAGTGATCCGTTTTTCTTCGAATGTGACACTTAAGTGTACCTTTCGTAAGTTATGGCAGTTGAAGCATTCTTTTGCCAAAGATGGAGGTATCGGTCTAGTCAATTGTGCTAGCGATGGTTCGACCGTCCTAACCACATGGGCGTGGAGCGTGGTGAACGGGTGTGGCTGAGGCTGAAGAGACTTGAGAGGCTCCTAAGACAGCAAGGCCTCTCCGGCAAACCCTACACCTTCTTGTTCGGCGACCTCAAGGAGAGCTCGCGGTGGCTTGCGGAAGCCAACTCCAAGCCCATCACCACCCCCGATGACATCAAGCCTCGCCTCTTGCCTTTCGTGCATCGATCCTTCCAAACCTTTGGTATCCATATCTTCGTACTATCACTGTGCGTGGCACTTATATTTCCTTATTCATTAACACTCGCTTGCTTTCGCCCTTTGGTCGATGGTGCTTTGATGGAGTTTCAGAACATTTGAATTTACTGTCCTTTCTATTGGAAATTCATGCTTCCCCATTTTAAATTTTGGTGACCAAAGATGTAAATACATCTCAAGTCTTTTAAAATGTGCTTATTTTGATATGCACACGACAAGGACATCTTACCATACAAAAATGAACATTAAATAAAACTTGTATGTGACCATGTTGTTTAACTTTTAAATTTTTACTCAGCCATTAAAAAAGGTTTATCAATGTAGATCGATGAATGAGTTTCTGATGTCCCCCCATTCATGGCTTGTGCTTTGTGTCTCGAAGTCTCTGGTCTTTGTCCCTTTGCACCTCCTCGCAATTCAATGACATGGGCATGAATCCATCGATCACTGAAACATGTACCACATCACTGGAATGATAATGGTCACTGCCCATAAAAAAAGGAACAAGTATCATTGAAGTTGTGTTTGTGTAAGAAGGTATGAGCCGATGGGGCCTCGCTTTGGAGCAGGAAAAAACCATCAAACTTTCGGTATATAAACATTTGGGACCCTTCACAAAAATGTGGAAAATCAATATTTTATTTTTTCAAATGCTCCTGCCAATTAAGTAAATTTTATCTGTGAAATCATAACGAAAACAGACCCAATGCCTGAAGTCTAGACTACTCACAAGTGTAGAATCCTCTATCCCGACAAATGAGGCCATTTGTGAATGAGATAAATAAAATATTGTTGACATTCATCAACTATCATCATAAAAATATTTTGGTATAGAAAAGACTTGTGAATAATAATTACAACCATCTTTTTCCTTCGTGATATGACTTAAATCGCACAATTGCATGCATTCCTAAGAAATAGCTGAGAATGTAATTCATTTGGCAATGTGGCTCTCATTTTTCTGGGTGCATTACAGGCAAAGACTCTTTCATGTGGATAGGCCCAATGAAAATGCTAGTATGAACACCTAGAGGGGGGTGAATAGGTCTTAAAGAAGTTTTTGCAAAACTTAACTACTTAATTCGACTTATATGGAAACAGTAGATTGTAGATATAAAAGACTGTAAACTGATATATAAGACTGCGAATTAAGTAAAGAGATTAGGGAAAGAAAATTGAAACACAAGGTTTATAGTGGTTCGGCTTAGACCAAGCCTACATCCACTCTCTCACACTGATAGCCCACAGGTTGAATTACACTAAGAACCAAAAGAGATTTTACATTATCACGTCATTGATTCCATAGTGAAGAGACTCTACAACACTTCCTCAAGGTCTCACAAAAATTTGATCTCTCTTTTGAGTACAGTTTAAGCTCAACAAATTGTAACAACAAAGAAATAAGAGTTTCAGATTTTGGAATTTTTTTTTCACGCACACACTCGAATAACTTGAGCGTCCTCCTTATATATTCATTCATGCCATCATAACCGTTGGCACCTTCCAAAGGAGTTCTTCCAATCTACCCGTTGGACATAATTAATTCGGAAGATCTCGAGTTATTTAAGGAATGTGATGATAGCCCACCAATCCTACTTGCCCATACAATCAAGATTTAGGTTTCCATAAGTAGAACATTTCAAGTATACTTCGCCAATCAACGGATCTAAATATTCAAATTGATTACAATAAGAATAATTTATCACGAGATGCTATCTCCAGCCGTGAGATATTCTTCAATTGTACGAACAAAATCCTTAAAGATATACTTGTATATGGATAAGTCTTCTTCATGGATAAATATTTTCTTCGTCAATATAGAACTATTAGTAAGGGTAGACTTTGAATCTTGAGTCTGGAGGTCTTCAGACTTTGACGATAGAGTCTACAAGTCTTCAAACTAGACTGATTGAAACGTTTTGTCAACTTCAAAACAGATAAGGAAGTTTTCTCCAACAATCTCTCCATTTTTTTATGGTGACAAAACTTTCTCATAGATTTGGACACTTTGACCTGCAAAACAACATTTAAGCAAACCAAGATTCTTTATAAAAGATAATTAGAGATTAGGACAAGGATAGTAGCAATTTTGCAACCACAGAAAATGTGTTAGTCCTGCAAAAGCAATTATCTTTATCATAATCAATAATATAGCTTAAGTTACTTTCAAGCATCATCAATCGAAAGCAGTCCAAATCATAACCACACCAAACAAAAGATAAGTCCACAGTCAAAAAGTTACTTGCAAGCATCATCAGTCTAAAGCAATCCAAATCATAACCACACCAAACAAAAGATAAGTCCACAGTCAAAACAAAAAGATAAGTTATCAAATCTGCATAAAACCTCTCCCTCTTTTTGTCAACAGCAAAAAGTGGAGAATAAATGAAAAAGAGTTGGTTGAAAATATAGTCAAAATCATGGCTGTTTGGAAGGCGAACAAGCTCGAATTCTGATGTGGACATCAAGCCATATCGAGGAGGAGGTGCTAAGGATCGATTATCCATTCCTATTGGTTCAATCACTCGAGCACGGGCCAAGTAATTTAGGCAATCTGTTGGTGTCATGCTTTGTGATCTTTGGCGTGGAGATGACCTTGAATCAGATCTTGAAGAATCTTGGAAATTTTGGTGCAATTTGATTATCGGTCACCAAAAATTTGACCAAGTCAAATAGGAATATTCTTCTTGTTTAGGAATATTCTAGAATATGATGCATTAGATTTTAGGGTTTGTGTGGCGGCTAGAAAGCCTATATAAATGATTTGTCAAATTTCTTTGGGGAGATATATTTTATTTTTAAGGACAAGAATTGAGAGATTTTCTTCTACTGCTCTTTTGAGGACTTGACCTTATCTAGATTCTCTTTGGCAGTCGATTTGACTTATCGAGCGAAATAGCGAATTCTTTCACTCGTGGCGTCTATAACGTTGGTTGGTTGACACGCGTTCGTCAATAGATCACGTTCATACCGAGGTTGCCAATCACAGGTTTGATTGGAGGTCGAGGTTTGCAATTCGCACCATCTGGGCCTTCGTAGAACGATCCTTCCGCAACGATTCACATCAATTGGTATCAGAGCTTGGTTCTACAAGGTCTATTTATCTTTAATTTTCTGTTGATATTCAACAATTTGAGATTTATTGAGCTAGGGTTTCAGTTCTAGCTGATTTAGGGATTTGATTGCTTTTGTGCTTCCATACATAGTTGTTTGCTGTTAGTTTTAAATTTTCTTTTCTAGCATCTTAAATTGTATCGAGTTCGTCAAAAAAAAAAAAAAAAAAAGAGAGAAAGAAAACGCACATAAAAAAAAAAAGTGCGCAAGAGAAAAATAAAACAGATTCGGCAAAAAAAAAAAAAAAATTAGCCAAAAAAAAAAAAATCAAGAAGGCGACTCGTTTGTTAGTAGACCGAATTGAAACAAAATCAGTAGTGATTTGCGTTTCAATTGGAATTTCGAAAGTTGTAATTGTTGGTTTGAAATTGTTACTTGCTGAAACAAAATCAATAGTGATCTAATCTTATTTGATTAGTTTGATTGATTGTCGTGAGGGGGTTGAGAGATAGGTTTTGAGTCTAATTAAGAGCTTGTGAAAAGAGAATACGAGAGGAAAAAGGCAAGAGTGTTGTTGACACCCGAAATTTTTGTCGACATTTTAATCATTCATTTTGCAAAAATAAAAAAAACAAAAAAATGAAAATAAAAAGAAAACAAAAAAAATAGAGAAAAAAAAAGAACTAAAGGAATCAATAAAAAAAAAAAAAAAAGAGAGAAATAAAGAAAAAGGAGTGAAAAGAAAGAAAGAAAAAGAATGGAAACAAGAAAAAGAAAACAAAAAGAAAACAAAAAGAAAAAGGGGGCTTTAGCTCGCACGGGATTTCTCTCGGGGGGGGTCATTTTCAGATCTAGTTTCTCGGACTAAAATTCTCTCTCTACATCTCTCTCTTGGATTTTTCCCTCGGCATTGGGGTCGAATAGAAAAAACGAAGGAATTCTTCGCCGGTGGTCCTGTCTTGCAAGAAGGATCCCCATGGATTCTCTCTCGAGATCAAAACGTTTCCGCTACTTCTCTCCGAGGATTTTCTCTCTTTGATCTCTGCAACTTTTGCTGAGATTCTCCACTCATTCAGTACATCGAAGCTCGGCGTTCTTGATGTTCCAGAAGCTCCAATAACGAAATCAGCTTCAACATCATTGAATGGCGGACATCTCCAGCTCCCGTGTTGGAGTCGATTTGATATTTTTCTCTATTGGTGAGGGATCGAAGATCGGAGGCGACGGCGGTCATGGCAACGACGATGTTAGCGGTTACGTTCGTTGGATCGACCCGATCGAAGACGACCGGAGATCCGTTTTTTCTTTCGCCATTCTTAGACTCGAATCTCTCGGGATTGGGCTCACTGAATTGTCGGAGAGATTCTGCTGCAGACGCTCGATTCCAGTGGCTGAGCGCGTTGAATCCGTCGCGGCCCCGTCTCCGAAACCCCGGCCCAGACCTGATGTTCAGTCTAGCGGATCTCCGAATCCGAGTGCCGTTCTTCGATGCCGCCGTTGAAGTTGTAGATCCGATCTCTCTCAAACTCTAGAGGCCGGAACAGTCAGTCGAGGAGCTCGGAGAGTGACAGTTTTTGATACTTCACCGAGTTCAGAGGAATCCGTTCGGTTCCAGAGATCGAGCTCTGAAGCCAACGGCGACAGCGTTTACTACAGCGACGGTTTCTTCGTTCAGTTACAGGTGCCGACGTGTTTAGGACCTCCATTCTCCAATCGTGGTAAGATATTACTCTTCGTCAAGGTAAATCCACATGCTCTGTTTCTGCTAAAGGTAAAAACCGAATACTCAATTCCACCAGCGAAATCTAGTCACGTGTGAGGCTTTCCTAATGACCTTGAACATGCTGCATCGCCTCTTTGTGATAAGATGTCTCTCTTATTTCTGCATCTAGCTCCTTTGACGGAAATATCTACCACCTGTTTGATAAAATTCATGAATTAGATCAGTGTGTGTTTCAATTCAGATTCTGATTGAGAGCTTCCCTTTACTTGATCGATACATTAGTTTTGTTGTATAGACTTTACTTGTATTTCGTTTCCTTTCATTTCAGAAATTAGTAGCTAGCCGTTTTAGGATTTGTTATTGAAATTCTTGGGTTAGATACATATCAAAGGCAAAGCAAGCCGAGCAAACAGGACACGTACAAGAAGAAAATTGATTGGTTTTAATAAAATTGGTCCCCTGTTGCTGCTGTGTTCATTTTTTAGAGTTCTTTGTTCACAATATTGAATGTGTTCTCTGCCATAAAGTTGTGAATTCGCTGGTGCACTTCAATCTGGACTGCTGTATGGCATTTTTCCCCCTTGATGAGTTTGTAGTTGTCGGTAGACCGGTATGAGTTGTACCTGAAGTTCACCTTAGTGGAGAAACATTTCCTTAGCAGCAAATGATTTTATATCAGGAAAGGACTTTATATCCTTGGTGCATGTTGGATGATCTGGGAATCTGGTTCAGCTTTTGTTAGGGTCAGTAACAGCAATGATGTTTGAGTTTGTCAAAGGAAATACCTAAACCTGAAACTAAATGGAGGCTGGACTTCATCTCTATTTTAGGCGTATTTTTCTTTACATGGGTTATCATTCAATTACTTCCTGTTGTCTTGATAGATCGGCTTATGAGAAAGAGTAGATACTTAGGAGTATGATGAAAATATGTGGGTTTAGTGATCCATATTGGCTAATTTCCTATGCTTATTTTCTCTCTTTATCTTCAATCTACATGCTGTGCTTTGTGACTTTTGGGCTCAGACATATATAGTTAATCCCTATTGCGTTATGTTTACCTACGTTCCAATGTCCCATTAAAGTTGCAATGCTTGTGTCTTACTGCACTTCCTCTGTAAAGTTTTACTAGAATGCGATTATGTGTGCTTTTAGTGGGTTAAATGGAGATCACGCGTAATTGATGTTTGCTGTTCATGCGTAAATTTGCTGATATTGAAATTTGGAATTTGTCTTGGTCTAGAAAGCATGCTTTGTTTCTATAACCTCGAATACTTGTGAATTTAATACAAATTTTTGTGTGAGGAGTTTGGGATTAGGTCCTTCATGAAAGTTTGTCCTTCACATAAAAAAATGGTTGTATGTTTGCCTTGCTGCTCTGTTCTACTTTTGATTGACCTTGATCTCTTCCAGGATGTTATAAATTCACGTGCCTAGAATTTTAGGATGTTTTTTTCATGAAGTTTGTTCCTCATATGCTGATTCACCTGCTATAGAAATTTTAGGATGAGATAGCCATTGATTGCGTTTTTATTGAGCCTATGTTGAGTGTCTAGTTTCTGTGATGAAGAATTTAGATGTGACATATAATAATGATGAATCTTGGGACACCACTTAGAATTTGATCTAGAAGACTTTGTGACTTTAGTCACCATTTTTGAACACTAATAATGTCCTGTTCTTTGATGTTTTGATATGTTTGTTTGTTTCCTTCCACTGCATATACCTAGTTATAGGTTTATTAGATTAGATTTAGATTAGGATCCCGAAGATGGAGAAGGCGTGAAGATGGTGAAGGTCGATGTCCACTCCGACTGTTATCATGTAATGCTCATTTTCCCGACACATGTCTCGGGTTTTATGCATTGTATAAAGCCCGACGAGTTGCGGGTTTCCTTTCTTTCTCGATTGTTTTCTCTTTTATATTCTTTAGAATTGCATAATTAGGTTTACTGATTTCTCTTGATTGTTTACTTCATGTCTTGTGCTTTCAATTTCATTGATTGTTTTCTTTTCATTTTTTAGAAATAGAATAGAATGAAAGTAATTCGCCACGCATGATCACTTAGTCTAGGAATTGATGATCCTGAAAAATGTAAAAAGAAACGCATGGACATGTTAGGAAAAACACAACATACTATTTAGGTACCGAAAGGGCGCTAATAGCAATATTAGCGTAACCCAAGTCCCCGAACTTAGATATCTGGTTGCGTAGGAATCGAGGGAACACTCCTGACCCTCGATTGGGTTTCTAGCCGACCCCCAAAGTTGAGGCTAGTGGCGACTCCTGTATATTCTTAGGTTGTTAAATACCTAGATCGCATAATAAACCTACTGTCACGCGGGGTACGAGCTTGGGAGAGCTCGCGATCTTGAGATCAAGTATCCCTAAACCCGACCTTTCCTAACCTTGGATACCATTTCGAGGGGCGGCGAGATCGGGTCGCGACAGGCTTGGCGACTCCGCTGGGGACTGGTTACTAGGTTAAGAGGACTTGAAGCCGTTTAAAAATGGTTGTGTTTTGACTAACATGTCTTATGTAGGATCGTCTGCATGTCAAAGTCGCGTGGAAAATCAGGTTAGTCACTAACCTCGTGTTAAATGGTTTTGTAGGTGGGAGTTATAAGGGGAGGCGTGCTTGTAAACCCTTTGTTTTGCAGGTGGTGTAAGGATGAATGAATGTATGTGGGTTTATATTGAAGTGATGGATGTTTTAATTTAAATGCATGTTTACCAGCTTTAGCACGACACCGCACACACAACCGCGGTCTAAAACCCCGATCGCCCAATTTAGGACCTTAGGAGGGTTTATGGGTGGAATCTGCGAGTGGATGCTCGTGGTAATCCACTACTTACATAAACCCGCTCATCCCAACCGATAAAAATAGCACTGACCGACGATAGTAGCGGTGGGTAAACTATTTTTATCCTTTGGGATGAGGACCTTGAGCATTTAGCACCCTTACCTTAGGCGTCAAAACCTCACAGTTTCATGCGACATGTGATTTGTGTTTGCCATGTGTTTTGTGGGTAAGTGATCGTTCCTTTTTTATCGTCCTTATCTTTTTACTTTCCATATTTCAATTGTGCGTTTTATATTCCAACGACGATATGTTTAATCATGAGTGCCCCTTTAGGTTTAGGTTTAGATGAGTAAACTTGAAGTGGATGTGATCCCATGCTTGGGAATCTCAAGACTATTGGTGAATCTCGACCCAAGACATCAAGACTGTGGAAAAATTCCCGAGCCTCAGGGATTTCGGGGAGCTCATATTATCAAACAAGAAGACGATGCCTGGATCGATGACGAACGCTTGGCCCATGATAACAAGCGTCTCCACACGATCCCACCTAGTTCTTAGGTTTCGAATTCATATTTCTTTTCTTGTAAAGGGAATTCATTTGTGTTTCCCTCATTTCTATCAAGGTTTCCCTGTATTCATTTTCATATTCCTTGTAAAATCGAATTACTTTGTAAGCTTCAAGAAAGCAAGATTATGTTTCCCTTGTAATTGTTCGATGAAATGAATAAAATTCATGAACATTTTCATGTAATTTCTAGAAAAGGGGCATTCTGATTAAATATTTGTCGTCGTTCCTTTTCAATTGTATAATTTCTTTTGAGGAAATTTTGATAAGAGGAGGTTATATGATCTTTGGGATCATATACACTTCTTATCATTATTTCATCTCAAGAAAATATAAAATTGACTAGGATTTGTACTTTAATGGTTTCTTTTGATTGGTACTAATTTGAGTCATTTTCTTTCACGGGTTTTGAAAAACGGCTGAAGAAATATTTGTTATACGAACTCGCCGCCAAACAAAAATGGAAAACGAAGATACCCGAGCCCGTGTCATTAATATGGAGAATCAAATGGCACAAATGATGACATTATTGGCTGATCTCTCTAGCCAGGTCAAAAACTTGACATATGTAACTCCTGTTTCTTCTACCATGAATATTCCTACCGCGCTCCCTGAAGTGCCGGTAGTAGAGCTTGTGGCAAAAAGGCCTGTAGAAGAGATCCCCACTACAATCCCGATAGTTATCGGTCCAGAGCCTCCATCTAAAGAGATTCCAACTTCACACTTTGATGAAGAAAATGCAAGGCGCCTCGCCAAGATCGAAGAACGCCTTTGCATGCTACAAGGCTATCAGTTGCAGGGGTTTGATAAACTGTCGCCCTTTGCCAAAATTACAGTTCCTGAATTTTATAAGGAGCCGGAGTTCACAAGGAAATACGACGGCATTGGATGTCCTAAGACACATTTGAAGTACTACTTGGGCAAGATGGCCCGTTATTCAGATAATCCCCACTCTTGATCAATTCATTTCGGGACGGCTGGTTGGTCTGCGTTAACCTGGTTCATAGAGTTGGACATGGAGAAAATCCGTACCTGGGAAGATCTCGTTGAAGAATTCCTCCAACAATACAAGTTTAATACTGAAATCGCTCCGACTCGAGAGGAATTGGTTCGGGTCGAAAAAAGAATAACTGAATCATTTAGGGCCTACGCTCAAAGATGGAGGGTCACTGCGTCTCAAGTAAAACCGCCATTGTCTGAGAAAGAGACCATGAAGTTGCTGCTTCAAGCTATGCCCCGTGATTTTTTCGAAAAGATGTACAACCATACTTGTATGAACTTTGCTACATTTGTAGAGTTGGGAGAACGCATCGAGGGGATCATGCGCGAAGGAAGGTTGTTCGAGGACACAAATCGTCGATATACTCCGAAGAGGGATAAGGAATCGACTGTGGAGATCGCCTATGTACAAAATTCCTCTTCTCAGAAGCCATACAACCTTCAAGCTCATAAACCTGCCATGGAAGTAGGGGGATCTTCCAGAAACTTTGAGCGTAAAGGAAAAGCCCCTCAAAGGCAATTTACTCCATTGCCTAGGCCCATGTCCCAACTACTTCCAATGCTGATCGAAAATCATCTTGTCGCAAAAGAGATCCCGAGGGATAATCTGCCAAAGTTTGCCGGGTATGATCTTAATAAGACATGTGAGTATCATATGGGCGAAAAAGGCCATCATGTGGACAATTGTCTGGTGCTTCGTTATAAGATCCAGGATTTGTTGGATAAAAAGCTGCTCACTTTTAAGGACTCGGCACCGAATGTCCAACAAAACCCCCTTCCAAAGCATTCTGAAGATGTCAACATGGTTGGCACTATTGATAAAGATGAAGGGCCTACAATTCCTACTGTGTAAAGGATGTTTCTAGTTTTTGCATTCAATTTTTAGTTGTATTCCATTCATTTCTCCCCTGCGAGGGAATTCTATCCATTTCTCCCCTGCGAGGGAATTTCATTCGTTTCTCCCCTGCGAGGGAATTCCGTTCATTTCATTTGTTTGTACTTGTAATGATCTGGATCATAAACTTTCTAGATCCAAGATGATATACGTTGTAATGCAATTTTCGCATATCAATAAAATTCATGTTTTGTTAATAGACGTGTGAGGCCGAAACCAGTCCTATGATGATGCTTTGAGGCCTGAGCCTCCACACGATCTATAGTTTCAAAATGTTTTGGTGGAACGAAGACGTCCGATGACATGAGGGCTAGTTCCCAATAAATTTTTCAAAAAAAACAACTTGAATTTGAAAACAAGTTTTTCATGACATTTACATACATTGCATTCATTTAGATGTACATATACTAACCATTTTTCGATTGCATCTTAAGCATGGCATTTCACATCATGATAGTTATTTGCATGGTTCGGATTCGCATTCAACAGATTTTGATGAACCTGATTATTCTGACTCAGAGAATGAAGATGATCCTCGAGGTATTGAAAAAGAATGGCTCGAGACATGAAGAGTCCAAACCTCCTACCACCGAACAGCCGGTCTTTTGTAAATTTGGGAGATTTAGACAACCCTAAAGAAACCAAGATTGGGCGGAGTCTCTCTCAGCGGATGCCAATGGATTAATTGGGCTCTTGAAAGAAATATACGAAGGAGAGCGTGGCACTCATATGAACGGTCATCTCTTGGCTAGAAAAATCATGAGGCTCGGTTACTATTGGTTGATCATGGAAGCTGATTGTATTTAGCATGTGAGGTTCTGTCATCAATGCCAAGTCTATGGAGACAAAATCAATGCTCCTCCTAATGAGCTACATCAAATGTCTGAGTCTTGGCCTTTTTCAATGTGGGGCATCGACATCATCGGACCAATTAATCCTAAAGCATCGAATGGACATCGTTTTATCTTAGTAGCCATTGATTACTTCACCAAATGGATTGAAGCCAATTCTTATACTCATGTTACTGCAAAAAGTGTAGCGAAGTTCATCCGTCGTGATATCATCGCCCGATATGGAGTTCCTGAAGCGATGATTTACTTGGAGAATTCCACATTCGCCATTTGAATTCTTCGCCTTACCGCCCACAAATGAATGGAGCTGTGGAAGCGGCAAATAAGAACATCAAGAAGATTTTAACCAAAACGGCGGAAAATTATCGTGATTGGCATGATCGGTTGCCATATGCTTTGTTTGCTTATCGAACTTCAATTCGTAATTCGACTGGGGCAACACCATTCTCATTGGTTTATGGGACGGAAGCTGTATTACCCGTGGAAGTGGAAATTCGTTCCGAGGGTACTTTCTCAAATCAAGCTCTCTGAAGCTGAATGGGTTCAACAAAGATTTGAACAACTTAATATGATCGATGAAAAGAGGGTAAAAGCCTTATGCCATGGACAAAGCTATCAGAAGAGAGTAGCTAGGTCATTTAATCGCAAAGTTAGACCAAGACATATTGAGATCAACGATCTTGTCTTGAGGAAGGTTTTACCTATCATTCCAGATCCTCGTGGAAAGTTTACTCCAAACTATGAAGGTCCATATATTGTAAAGAAAGTGCTACTTGGTGGGGCACTAATCCTTGTACAAATGGATGGTCAAGAATTGCCAAGACTTGTAAATGTTGATGCTGTCAAAAAGTATTATCCATAAATAAAGTGAAAGGCCTTTGAGCCATTTTTGGATTGAATTTGAGCCATTTTAGGATGTTTGCATCATGCATTTTCATGCATACATATTGCATCTGCATGTTTGTTCATTTTGCAGGATCTCTGATGAAGATTCTACCTATCCGCAAGAGGTTCATCTCAAGAGTGCAAAGCTTTCAAAAGTGTCCATTCTTCTTTAGAACTTAGAAGTGACCTTACCCTTTAGAATGCCAAAATAGTCGGTTAGAACTCTAGAAGTACAACTCTAGAAATGAACCCATGTGCTAAGCGAAGCCTGTTCTGTCCACAAATATTGTCCAATCTTACTTCCAAAAAAAAATCTCCCCAGTAGGGTCAAGGAAACATGTCATTTCAGACAAAATTTCATTATATTTTCATTTCCCCAAGGAGTTGAATTTAACCAAAATGTGCTTTGGAAAACCTGAAAAAGGATTGTTAAATATGCCAGGTGGTAGTGCCTAAAATGATGAGAGGCAACCCCTTTACCAAACACGTCCTCATACACTCTTTGAGAGAATTGAGTGGAAACAACCATGTCTTAGGGCATAGGATTCATTCACAGTGAATACATGATTTGAAATGATAAAGGCATTTCATTTCTCAATCCCAAACACTATTGATATCCCTTGCAAGCCACTTTGAGCCAAATATGGAGCATTTCAAAGTAACCCTGTCAAGAACAACCCCGCATTGGGGCAAAATAGGGGGTCTTGGTTGAAAATTATGGAGCAAAAGATTAAGAAAGATTTTATTGCTTTCACTTGTATCAATCTTCTTGTGCTAGCTTCAGGTGATTTCTTATCGAGACTCGAAGCATCCCAAAGTGACGAAGAGCATTCCGTTCACTACCACAAACACAATTATCCATTGCTTAGCCAATTTGAGCCATATGCAATTCTTTCATAACCCCAGGTGATGATTATCTCCCCACACTGGGGCAAGGCACATGATTTACCAACAAAATTGAGAAAATTGGTAAATGCCACTCGAGAGTCCTAGATACTCAAAAGAAAATAAAACTAGGGGGCATGAAAAAGCAGTGTGCCTGGTAAAAGCAAGGCCAATGCCCATGAAAAAAAATGCAAAGAAAAGCAAGAGTGCAAAAAAAGAGCGAAATCCATGATCATGCAAAAGATCATTAATTGAAAAACAAAAGAAATATCTTGCAAGAGAAAACATGTATTGCAAGCAATATCATTAGAACGAAGAGCAAAGCTCTCATGTCTCAAGACAAATTACCAAAAGGACTCTCAAGATAGGTTAAATTTCAAGAGTCGAATTTTTGAGAAGTCGTGTGATGGTAATGATGCCAAGATAATCACTCGCTTTTTAACCCTTTGATATCTGAAAGTTTTTCAAGCCTTTCTAAGCCTCACTCAAACCAACACTACAACCCTTATCCGAAGTCTCTTCCGATTGGGATGGTTCGAGTTGAAATGAGAATATCACATAGGAGCTACCGCTAGAAGGAGTAGAAGCAATCCTATCTTATCTTATCTTCAAGGTTCTTGACTTGTAAACCTGATGAAGATATTGATTGCATATTCATTTCTTGGCCTCAAAGTGCATACCCTTTGTGTAAGCCCATGACCAAGCTATCATTACGGTCCATTTAAAAGACCTTTTTGATCAATGGATTGTATTCACTGTGAACGTTTCCGAAAGCCATAGACATAGGTTGAGTGAGACTTCTCTAGTGAGGATTAAACAGTTTTCCCATATCAATGGTTGGGAACAAAAGCCCTTTTTGAGAGTCAATGTGAAAGACCTTTTTTGATTAGGATATTTCCACTTGGCATATTTGACTTAACCCTTAGATGGTTAATCAAATCTCATTTTGTTAAAATCCCCTCTGAAAGGATTTGATAATTGGCAAGATTGGCTCTCGAGTAATCTTGAAACTCTTTTTCAAAATATTTGTTTCTTAGTGAACCAGTTTTTGGTTATCCTAAACCATATCATTGTCTCCAAGTTCTAGGTCAACTTAAAACCTTGTCTCCAAGTTCTAGGTCAACTTAAAACCTTGTTCCCAAAGTTCTAGGTCAACTTAAAACCTTGTCCCTAAGTTCTAGGTCATCTTAAAACCTTGTCTCCAAGTTCTAGGTCAACTTAAAACCTTGTCTCCAAGTTCTAGGTCAACTTAAAACCTTGTCCCTAAGTTCTAGGTCAACTTAAAACCTTGTCCTCAAGTTCTAGGTCAACTTAAAACCTTGTCTCCAAGTTCTAGGTCAACTTAAAACCTTGTTCCCAAGTTCTAGGTCAACTTAAAACCTTGTCCCCAAGTTCTAGGTCAACTTAAAACCTTGTCCCCAAGTTCTAGGTCATCTTAAAACCTTGTCCCCAAGTTCTAGGTCAACTTAAAACCTTGTCCCCAAGTTCTAGGTCAACTTAAAACCTTGTCTCTTAAGTTCTAGGTTATCTTAAAACCTTGTCTTTTAGGTTCGTGGGTCCATCCTTAAACCACTAAGTTCCAAGTCATCCTTAAACCTTATCTCTTAGGTTTGTGGGTCCATCCTTAAACCACACAATAAGACCTTTTTTCCAGTCGAAACCCGTTTTTACACGGTGAGACATCACATCCAGTCGAAACCCGTTTTTACACGGTGAGATTATCGCATCCAGTCGAAACCCGTTTTTACACGGTGAGACCTTTGTCCCAGTTTAAACCATACGATTCGTAGGTTATCGTTAAACCATTCCTTTTCCATTTAGTGATTTCATTGTCTTCATGTCATTCCACGAGAGAGAGAAACAAAGATAGAGCGAATAAACCCTGACAATAAACCCTGACAAGAGTTCAGATACCTTGATGAGCAAAGGTAAGTATCAAGTACGTCCCTAACCAACCATCATTGTTTTTGTCATTTTCTATTTTTCAAAGCCGAGTCGACTAAAAATTTTAGGTATCAATTTTGTCTTTGAGTGGAACCTCTTCGAACTCCCACTCAAAGAGGGGCAGTTGTTGACACCCGAAATTTTTGTCGACATTTTAATCATTCATTTTGCAAAAATAAAAAAAAAAAAAAAAATGAAAATAAAAAGAAAACAAAAAAATAGAGAGAAAAAAAGAACTAAAGGAATCAATAAAAAAAAAAAAAAGAGAGAAATAAAGAAAAAGGAGTGAAAAGAAAGAAAGAAAAAGAATGGAAACAAGAAAAAGAAAAAAAGAAAACAAAAAGAAAAAGGGGGCTTTAGCTCGCACGGGGATTTCTCTCTCGGGGGGTCATTTTCCAGATCTAGTTTCTCGGACTAAAATTCTCTCTCTACATCTCTCTCTTGGATTTTTCCCTCGGCATTGGGGTCGAACAGAAAAAACGAAGGAATTCTTCGCCGGTGGTCTGTCTTGCAAGAAGGATCCCCATGGATTCTCTCTCGAGATCAAAACGTTTTGCTACTTCTCTCCGAGGATTTTCTCTCTTTGATCTCGCAACTTTTGCTGAGATTCTCCACTCATTCAGTACATCGAAGCTCGGCGTTCTTGATGTTCCAGAAGCTCCAATAACGAAATCAGCTTCAACATCATTGAATGGCGGACATCTCCGAAGCTCCCGTGTTGGAGTCGATTTGATATTTTTCTCTATTGGTGAGGGATCGAAGATCGGAGGCGACGGCGGTCATGGCAACGACGATGTTAGCGGTTCTGTTCGTTGGATCTGACCCGATCTGAAGACGACTGGAGATCCGTTTTTTCTTTCGCCATTCTTAGACTCGAATCTCTCGGGATTGGGCTCACTGAATCGTCGGAGAGATTCTGCTGCAGACGCTCGATTCCAGTGGCTGAGCGCGTTGAATCCGTCGCGGCCCCGTCTCCGAAACCCCGGCCGGACACTGATGTTCGAGTCTAGCGGATCTCGAATCCGAGTGCCGTTCTTCGATGCCGCCGTTGAAGTTGTAGATCCGATCTCTCTCAAACTCTAGAGGCCGGAGCGGTCGGTCGAGGAGCTCGGAGAGTGACGGTTTTGATACTTCACCGAGTTCGGAGGAATCCGTTCGGTTCCGGAGATCGAGCTCGAAGCCAACGGCGACGGCGTTTACTAAAACGACGGTTTCTTCGTTCAAGTTACAGTGCCGACGTGTTTAGGACCTCCATTCTCCAATCGTGGTAAGATATTACTCTTCGTCAAGGTAAATCCACATGCTCGTTTTCTGCTAAAGGTAAAAACCGAATACTCAATTCCACCAGCGAAATCTAGTCACGTGTGAGGCTTTCCTAATGACCTTGAACATGCTGCATCGCCTCTTTGTGATAAGATGTCTCTCTTATTTCTGCATCTAGCTCCTTTGACGGAAATATCTACCACCTGTTTGATAAAATTCATGAATTAGATCAGTGTGTGTTTCAATTCAGATTCTGATTGAGAGCTTCCCTTTACTTGATCGATACATTAGTTTTGTTGTATAGACTTTACTTGTATTTCGTTTCCTTTCATTTCAGAAATTAGTAGCTAGCCGTTTTAGGATTTGTTATTGAAATTCTTGGGTTAGATACATATCCAGTGCAAAGCAAGCTGAGCAAACAGGACACGTACAAGAAGAAAATTGATTGGTTTTAATAAAATTGGTCCCCTGTTGCTGCTGTGTTCATTTTTTAGAGTTCTTTGTTCACAATATTGAATGTGTTCTCTGCCATAAAGTTGTGAATTCGCTGGTGCACTTCAATCTGGACTGCTGTATGGCATTTTTCCCCCCTTGATGAGTTTGTAGTTGTCGGTAGACCGGTATGAGTTGTACCTGAAGTTCACCTTAGTGGAGAAACATTTCCTTAGCAGCAAATGATTTTATATCAGGAAAGGACTTTATATCCTTGGTGCATGTTGGATGATCTGGGAATCTGGTTCAGCTTTTGTTAGGGGTCAGTAACAGCAATGATGTTTGAGTTTGTCAAAGGAAATACCTAAACCTGAAACTAAATGGAGGCTGGACTTCATCTCTATTTTAGGCGTATTTTTCTTTACATGGGTTATCATTCAATTACTTCCTGTTGTCTTGATAGATCTGGCTTATGAGAAAGAGTAGATACTTAGGAGTATGATGAAAATATGTGGGTTTAGTGATCCATATTGGCTGATTTCCTATGCTTATTTTCTCTCTTTATCTTCAATCTACATGCTGCGCTTTGTGACTTTTGGGCTCAGTCATATATAGTTAATCCCTATTGCGTTATGTTTACCTACGTTCCAATGTCCCATTAAAGTTGCAATGCTTGTGTCTTACTGCACTTCCTCTGTAAAGTTTTACTAGAATGCGATTATGTGTGCTTTTAGTGGGTTAAATGGAGATCACGCGTAATTGATGTTTGCTGTTCATGCGTAAATTTGCTGATATTGAAATTTGGAATTTGTCTTGGTCTAGAAAGCATGCTTTGTTTCTATAACCTCGAATACTTGTGAATTTAATACAAATTTTTGTGTGAGGAGTTTGGGATTAGGTCCTTCATGAAAGTTTGTCCTTCACATAAAAAAAAATGGTTGTATGTTTGCCTTGCTGCTCTGTTCTACTTTTGATTGACCTTGATCTCTTCCAGGATGTTATAAATTCACGTGCCTAGAATTTTAGGATGTTTCTTCATGAAGTTTGTTCCTCATATGCTGATTCACCTGCCATAGAAATTTTTGGATGAGATAGCCGTCGATTGCGCTTTTATTGAGCCTATGTTGAATGTCTAGTTTCTGTGATGAATGATTTAGATGTGACATGTAATAATGATGAATCTTGGGACACCACTTAGAATTTGATCTAGAAGACTTTGTGACTTTAGTCACCATTTTTGAACACTAATAATGTCCTGTTCTTTGATGTTTTGATATGTTTGTTTGTTTCCTTCCACTGCATATACCTAGTTATAGTTTTATTAGATTAGATTTAGATTAGGATCCCGAAGATGGAGAAGGCGTGAAGATGGTGAAGGTCGATGTCCACTCCGACTGTTATCATGTAATGCTCATTTTCCCGACACATGTCTCGGGTTTTATGCATTGTATAAAGCCCGACGAGTTGTGGGTTTCCTTTCTTTCTCGATTGTTTTCTCTTTTATATTCTTTAGAATTGCATAATTAGGTTTACTGATTTCTCTTTATTGTTTACTTCATGTCTTGTGCTTTCAATTTCATTGATTGTTTTCTTTTCATTTTTTAGAAATAGAATAGAATGAAAGTAATTCGCCACGCATGATCACTTAGTCTAGGAATTGATGATCCTGAAAATGTAAAAAGAAACGCATGGACATGTTAGGAAAAACACAACATACTATTTAGGTACCGAAAGGGCGCTAATAGCAATATTAGCGTAACCCAAGTCCCCGAACTTAGATATCTGGTTTGCGTAGGAATCGAGGGAACACTCCTGACCCTCGATTGGGTTTCTAGCCGACCCCCAAAGTTGAGGCTAGTGGCGACTCCTGTATATTCTTAGGTTGTTAAATACCTAGATCGCATAATAAACCTACTGTCACGCGGGGTACGAGCTTGGGAGAGCTCGCGATCTTGAGATCAAGTATCCCTAAACCCGACCTTTCCTAACCTTGGATACCATTTCGAGGGGCGGCGAGATCGGGTCGCGACAAGTGTGTAGCTTAATTGAGAGTGGAAAAAGTCTAGATTTAAGTTAAACACAAGGGGAGTGACAAACACCTTGAGAGAAACACGTAAGGGAGCGATTGGTGAGGATTTTCGTGACTAACGTTTACTTGCAAGTCTAAAATATGTCGCACGAAGAAAGTGTGAATCAAAAGGAGGTTGACTCCATACAAATGGATGAAGTGCTCGTGGAAAGCATCCAACAATTTAGGGCCGTAGTGGAGGAGCTTAGTGGCCGAATGATGGGGAATGACATGAGGGTTGATGGTGACCAAGAGCTACCCTGAGGAAGGTCGCAACATCAGTGAGACACCTGTAGAACACGACATAGAAGGCTGCGGCATTATGATGATGATGAGGCCGACATGGAGGATGATCGAGATGCTTGATTTGGAAGGTGGAATGGAGCCCGAGGATTTAGACACCGAGAAGATAATGAACTTGGCAATATCAAGATGAAGATTCCTTATTTCCAAGGGAAGAATGATCCTGATGCGTATCTAGAATGGGAGAAACACATGGAGATGGTATTTGATTGCCAACGTTACTCCGAGCTCAAAAAGGTAAAAATTGCAGCTGTTGAATTTACTGATTGTGCTATAATTTGGTGGGATCAACTTGTGACTAGTAGGAGACGCAATGGTGAAAGACTGATAGAGACGTGGGATGAGATGAAAGCGGTGATGAGGAGGCGTTTTGTATCAAGTCATTACCATCGAGATTTGTTTCAAAAGTTACAAAATCTCACACAAGACAATAAGAGCGTGGAAGAGTATCATAAGGAGATGGAGATTGCCATGATCCGTGCTAATGTGATGGAGGATCGTGAGGCCACAATGTCAAGATTTTTGAGCGGTTTGAGCCGAGACATAGCAAGGGTGGTGGAGCTGCAACACTATGTTGAATTGGAGGAATTGGTGGACAAAGCCATCAAAGTTGAGCGGCAATTGAAGTTGGACCAAAATCACAAGAGTGAAGGAGGTTCAAATCAAAATTGGAGATCCAATTGGAAAAGAGATGAGAAACCAAATTGTAGAGGAAACAACACCAAAACCGAAACCTCAAAGGAGAAGGAGAGGGACAGTAAAGTTGGAACGAATCCGGCTTCAGGTAAAACCGAACACCCTAACACTAGAACTCGTGAGATTAAATGTTTTAAGTGTTTGGGCATGGGTCATATGGCGAATTAATGCCCTAATAGGAGAGTGATGATAATGACTGGACATGGTGTTATTGAGTTCGAAAGTGAAAGGGAAGAAGATGATGATAAGATGCCACCATTGGAGGATTGTAGTGGAGAAGTGGCTATAAAAGGAGACTTATTGGTGGTTAGGCGTTCTCTGGATGTGCAATAAAGGAGGAGGAGCATCACCAACAAAGAGATAACTTGTTTCATACAGGATGCATGGTGAATGGTAAGATCTGTAGTATGATAATTGATGGAGGTAGTTGTGCAAATGTGGCAAGTTGTATTATGGTGGATAAGTTGGGTTTGAAGATGACAAAGCACCCTAGGCCTTATAGACTTCAATGGTTGAATGATAGTGGAGAGGTGAAAGTGTCGAAGCAAGTCCGAATCCCATTTGAGATAGGGAGATATAAGGACAAGGTAGAGTGTGATGTTGTACCTATGCAAGCGGGTCATATCTTGCTTGGAAGACCATGGCAATATGATCAAAAGGTACATCATGATGGATATACTAATCGTTATTCATTGGTGATGAATCAAAAGACTTATACCTTGGTACCAATGACACCTAGTGAGGTGTATCAAGATCAGTTAAAGTTATAACGAGAAGCCGAGAGAGAGAGAAAATGTGATAAATCCGAGGGCTTGCGTGGTGTGTCTGAGACGCAAGGAAAAGGAGAGGCCAGGAGAAGAATTGTGGTAAAAACCGAGGGAAAAGAAGAGAGGAAAGAAAAGAGGCAAAATAATTTTTATGCAAAATCAAGTGAAGTGAGGAGAGCTTTAGTTCTAGATCGATCAATGCTTGTACTTGTGTACAAGGAGGTTTTGTTTTCTACTAACGATCTTGACCCAAGTTTGCATAGTCCTATTGTGTCTTTATTGCAAGAATTTGAAGATGTCTTTCCTGATGAACTTCCTAGAGGGACCACCGATTCGAGGCATAGAACATCAAATTGACTTGATTCTTGGTGCGCCATTACCTAACCAACCCGCATATCGAAGGAATCCCGAGGAGACAAAGGAACTTCAGCGGCAAATTAGCGAACTATTGGAGCGAGGGTATGTGAGAGAGAGTCTTAGCCCGTGTGTTGTCCCTGTTTTGCTGGTGCCAAAGAAGGATGGAACTTGGCGAATGTGTGTTGATTACCGAGTAATCAATAATATTACTATAAAGTATCGATATCCTATTCCTAGGTTAGATGACATGTTGGATGAGTTGCATGATTCTTGCACTTTCACTAAGATCGATTTGAAAAGTGGCTATCATCAAATTAGGATGAAAGAAGGTGATGAATGGAAAAATGCATTTAAGACCAAGTATGGATTATATGAGTGGTTAGTCATTCCTTTTGGATTAACTAATGCACCGAGCACGTTTATGTGACTTATGAATCATGTTTTGCGTGCTTTTATTGGTCGATTTGTGGTTGTCTATTTCGATGACATCTTGATTTATAGCCGAAGTCCTGATGACCATATTGAGCATGTGCGAGCTGTCTTGCAAGTTTTAAGGGCCGAGCAATTATATGTTAATCTAAAGAAGTGCTCTTTTGTTACTAACAAATTAGTATTTCTAGGATTTGTTGTTAGTGCTGATGGTATACAAGTTGATGAGATAAAGGTTAAAACAATTCGTGAATGGCCAACGCCTAAGACCGTAGGAGAGGTGTGTAGCTTTCATGGATTGGCGAGTTTTTATCGGCGATTTGTGAGAAATTTCAGCACCATTGCCGCACCTTTAACTGAGGTTATCAAGAAGCACGTGGGTTTCACGTGGGGAGAAGAGCAAGAGAAAGCATTTAATCTTTTAAAATATAAGTTGACTAATGCTCATTTGTTATCTTTACTGAATTTCGGTGCTACTTTTGAGATAGAGTGCGATGCTTCTGGTACAGGAATTGGAGCTGTGTTGATGCAAGGAGGGCATCCCATAGCTTATTTCAGCGAAAAATTGAGTGGAGTAGCATTGAATTATCCTACCTACGATAAGGAGATGTATGCTTTAGTGCGAGCTTTGGAAACTTGGCAACATTATCTATGGCCGAAGGAGTTTGTGATCCACACTAATCATGAGACCTTGAAGTACTTGAAAGGGCAGCAAAAGTTGAATAAAAGACATGCCAAATGGATGGAGTTCATCGAGACTTTTC
The DNA here is from genome assembly GCF_016545825.1 of Eucalyptus grandis. NCBI lineage: Eukaryota > Viridiplantae > Streptophyta > Magnoliopsida > Myrtales > Myrtaceae > Eucalyptus > Eucalyptus grandis. Next base: position 31,214,185 of record NC_052612.1, read on the forward strand.
CATATGTGATCAAGTACAAGAAAGGTAAGGAGAATGTGGTAGACGATGCACTTTCTCAAAGGTATGCGATTCTAACTATTTTAGAAGCAAAGTGTCTAGGTTTTGAGCATATCAAGGGCTTATATACTGATGATGATGACTTTGGGAGAGTGTATGAAGCATGTGAACACGCTGCATTTGATAAATTCTATAGGCATGAAGGTTATCTTTTCCGAAAACAAACTATGTTTGCCTAAGTGTTCTTTGCGTGAATTGTTGGTGCGAGAAGCGCATAGCGGTGGTTTAATGGGACATTTTGGCATTAGTAAGACTTATGAAGTGCTACATGAACATTTTTATTGGCCACATATGAAGAGAGATGTCACACGTGTCTGTGAGAGATGCATTGCTTGTAAGCAATCTAAGTCTACAACTAAACCGCATGGCTTGTATACACCATTACCTATTCCAATGCATCCTTGGACTGATATTTCTATGGATTTTGTGTTAGGATTGCCTAGGTCCAAGTATGGTAGAGATTCTATTTATGTGGTTGTTGATCGGTTTTCAAAGATGGCTCATTTTATACCTTGTCATAAAATTGATCATGCATCTCATGTTGCTCATTTGTTCTTTAGGGAAGTTGTACGTTTGCATGGCATGCCTAGATCGATTGTTTCAAATCAAGATTCTAAATTTCTTAGCTATTTTGGAAAACATTGTGGAAAAAATTAGGAACACGATTGTTATTTTCTACTACTTGTCATCCACAGACCAATGGTCAAACCGAGGTAGTTAATAGAACTTTAGGGGTATTGTTGCGTGCTATTATTAAAAAGAACAAAAAATCTTAGGAAGATTGTCTGCCACATGTTGAGTTTGTATATAATAGGAGCATGCATTCTGCTACTAAATTTACACCATTTGAGGTTGTCTATGATTTTAATCCGTTAACTCCGTTAGATTTAACCCATTTACCCGTTGATGAGCGTGTTGATTTAGATGGAGCAAAGAAAGCTGAAATTGTCAAGGCATTGCATGAGAAGGCGCGCACAAATATTGAGCGCAAGACTGAGCAATATGCAAGGCAAGCCAACAAAGGGCGCAAGGAAATGGTGTTTGAACCCGGCAATTGGGTTTGGGTTCATATGCGCAAAGAGAGATTTCCTAAGCAGCGACATTCTAAGTTATTACCATGAGGGGATGGACCATTCATGGTTTGGAAAGAGTTAACAATAATGCCTACAAGCTTGATCTTCCAGGTAAGTATGACGTTAGTGCCACATTTAATGTTTTCGACTTGACTCTTTTTATGCAGTGATGATTTGAGGGCAAATCCTTTGCACGGGGAGGGAATGATGTGGACATCGAGCCATATCGAGGAGGAGGTGCTAAGGATCCATTGTCTATTCCTACTGGTTCGATCACTCGAGCGCGGGCCAAGCAATTTAGGCAAGCTGTTGGTGTCATGGTTCGTGATCTTTGGCGTGGAGATGAGCTTGGATCAGATCTTGAAGAATCTTGGAAATTTTGGCGTAATTTGATTATCTGGTCACCAAATATTTGACCAAGTCAAATAGGAATATTCTTCTTGTTTAGGAATATTCTAGAATATGACGCATTAAATTTTTAGGGTTTGTGTGGCGGCTAGAAAGCTTATTTAAAGGATTTGTCAAATTTCTTTGAGGAGATTTTATTTTTAAGGACAAGAATTGAGAGATTTTCTTCTACTGCTCTTTTGAGAACTTGACCTTATCAAGATTATCTTTGGCGATGGATTTGACTTATCAAGCGAGATAGCGAATTTTTTCGCTCATGGCGTCTATAACGTTGGTTGGTTGACACGCGTTCGTCAACAGGTCACGTTCATACCGAGGTTGCCAATCACAGGTTTGATTGGAGGTCGAGGTTTGCAATTTGCACGATCTGGGCCTTCGTATAACGATTCTTCCGCAACGATTCACATCAAATTCTCCCATAGAATGCACTATCTTCTCAAGCCTTTCAAAACTTTGCTTCAAGTAACTAAAAATCTTCACCATGCACGGAGACTATACTTGAATCTTTAGGGCGTTCAACTGGTCATGCAAAGACACTGAAGTGGCCTTAAAAGCATTCTTGAGATCCTACATCTGATAGCCCATAGCATATTGCTATTTCCTGATGTCTAATAGAATCTCCAGCAGTCTTGAAAAGTCTGTTGTTTGAGCTGTTGCATCACTAGGATCAGCTGAGTCGATTCTAGGGATTTTGAGAATGGATGGAGCTTTAGCAGATTGTCCACCATGATTGTCTTCTAGGTAATGCGAGGCATACACATCCTCTAGGTCTATTGCAAAACGATTCACATCACTAGCAAATATAGGTGAAGAAATACTTTTTGGTCCAATAGCTCCCCCTATTTTGTTGCCTTCAGGTGGAGTAGGTAAGGTTTCTTCTTGTTCAACTTCAACTTCAGAGTGATGAGCGTTAGTAGTTCCAGTTCCTGCTATCTCAGAATCACTAGACAAGGAGATAGCCAAAGTTTGCTCGAAAGAGTCTTTTTGACCCTAATCTTGTTCTCCTCTCTCTTCCTCTTCTATTCTTTCTTCCTCTATCCTCCTCTGTTCTTCATCTTCCTTCTCTGTCTCTTCTCTCTCTTTTCCTCCTTTTGGCTCTTCTCTTGTCTCATCAAAGCTGACAAAACTCTTTAAGTTTGTTAAGGCTAAAAGAGTCAGTTCATCCTCATCTTCTTCATCTTGCGAGATGAGAGTTCTTTACTTTTTCGCTGGAGCAACCATGGGCTCCTTGCCTTTCCTCTTCACCTATGCCAGAGTCTTATTTTGCTTTGAGGGGAGACTTCTCCTTCATATGCTCCAACACCTTGTTCAACTCTTTCAAACGCATCTTTGTGACCATTTTGAAACCAATCACCATTGAAGAGATGGTTGTCAAGCATAATGGTGCAGAAATGTGAATTTTAAAGTGTCTAAAGAGACATGTGATAAGAGAAAAATAAGGGAGTTGTCTCTTATCTTTCACTACAGTTCGATACATATGAAACAAGATAGTGTGAGGCAGAGAGAATTTAAATCCAATATTGATGGCGCACATCAATTTCGCTTGATTGAGAGACATCAGTCTTGGATGTCAATTTGGAACGAATTTTGGTTGATCACAATCTTGTGCAGCAAGATATTAGAGCACTCATCCTAGTGTAGGAAATCTTGCCTTCAACATCCCTATCTTTCACCAACAACAGAATAGCATAAACAATAGACACACTAATTGGTTGGAAACTCGTTATTTCCACCCCCAATTATGTCAGCCAATGTGTCTGTATCCACCAAAAATACCTTGTCCTTCACTATGAAAGTAAAACTGTTTGCATCTAAGAAAGATAAGTTCGAGTTAAAGTATGCAGTAAGCTCTGGATAAGCAGTAGTGGATTCAGAACAGAAGTGTTCCAATTGTAGTAAAGCAAACTTCTCTCGTAGATTGACTTTTATCGAATCAAGGAAATCAAAGTCAATAGTCCTAGGGTTCATAACCCCTCTCTTCATAAGGTTCGAATAAACCTTCTTGTGATTCTTCGATCTAAAAAGACTTGAACCATCATTAACCACATTTGTAGCAACATCTATTCTAGGTTGAAAATGAGTAAACATTTGTGCATTGTCGTCCAGAACTTGTGGTTGATTTGCAATGCCATAGAATGGGTCACTTGGGAAATTTGCAAAAGTTCTTTCAATCGTTCATTCCTCTACAACTCATAACATTTCCAACTCCCGCAAGAACAAGGTTTCATTCTTGTACCCTCTATCTCTTAAAAATTCATCGATTAAAGACATCGGCGTTCCTCCTTTCTTCCAATTAGAGTAAAGTTTGAAAGCAACCTTGGGAGTTAGCGTTCTTATAGGTTCAGCCTTCTCTATAACTTCATCGTTTGGTTAAGTCGGTGGAGAAGATTGACATTGTTGAGAAGGTTGTTGCTGACTTGGACGCAGTGGTGGAGAAGAATCTTCTTCCTCGATCAAGTCAAAATGCGTAAGACCCTCGGGCATATGTTGTGGTCCCCCGCTTGCAATCCTTGAAGACTTTCTTGAAGACATTGTCACTTCAAGTGAGAAATTCACCAACTTGCTTGAAAAAGGTGAAAACTTTTTGGACAAATCGAGAGTGAAAGTGAAAGCAAATAGAAATTTTGTATTATAGGGTTTCAGTGTAAAACGAAGAAGATGAATCTAGGCAGTATATAAAGCAAGTGAATTGAGATAAACGAAGCGTCGTAAAAGGAAAAATAAAATACCTTTTCAAAAAGAATAATTTCCCTTTTGAAAATAACTGCATCTTTTCAAAATTGATAACTGTCTTTTTATAAATTAAAAAAAAATTGGAAAGATTATTTCAATCAATTAGCAATTAATAAGTAACTATATCTTTTAAGTTTAAAATACTGGAATAGAAACAACTTACAGTCGTAACTCTTGGTCTTCTGAGTCTGAACACCTTCAGACTTTACCTTTGAGTCTTGAGCACCTCTAAACTTTACTAGATAAGAAATATAATGTTCAGTCTGGTGCGAATAGACTCAAATAGGCTTTTCTCTAAAGGCTTTGTAAATATGTCCGCCAGTTGATTCTTTGAGTGAATAAATTGAATCATAACTTATCCATTTTAAACATGATCTCTAATAAAGTGATGTCGAATCTCTATATGCTTTGCTCTTGAATGAAGAATTGGATCCTTTGTGAGGTTAATTGCGCTGGTGTTGTCACATTTGATCTCAGTGTAAGAGTCTTTGATTCCAAAGTCTATCATTGTTGTTTTAACCATAAGATTTGAGAACAACAACTTCCAAGAGCCATATACTCTGCTTCTGCTGTTGAAAGAGTTATAGTACTTTGCTTCCTTGAGAACCAAGATAATGTCCTGTTTCCCAGCAATTGGCATCTACCAATGTACTCTTTCTATCAACTCTGCAACCTGCTAAATCTGCGTCTGAATATCCAAGGAGGGTAAAGTCTCATTTTTTGGGATACCACAAACCTAAGTTTGAAGTAGTTGCAATATATTTAATGATGCGTTTTGCGACGCTTAGATGAGACTCTTTTAGATCAGATTGAAATCTAGCACAATTACAAACACTAAACAAAATATCAAGTCTAGAAGCAGTAAGATAAATAAGTGAACCAATAATACTCCTGTAAAGTTTCTGGTCAACTTTCTTTCCTCATTCATCTTTATCTAGCTTCGAAGAACTAGAAATTGGTATCTTAGTCTTTTTGCAATTCTCCAATCCAAACTTTTTAACAAGTTCTTTTGCATATTTTTCTTGATGAATGAAAATTCATTCTGTCAATTGTTTTACTTGTAGTCTGAGAAAGAAGGATAATTAACACATCATGTTTATCTCAAATTCACCTATATAAACTTAGAAAACTTCTTGCACAGATTTTCGTTAGGCGATCCAAATATAATATCATTAACATAAATTTGAACAAGTAGAAAGTTTTTATCTTCCCTTTTAATAAACAATATAGTATCCACTTTTCCTTTGATAAAACCATTTTGCATTAAAAAATTACTTAACCTGTCATACCAAGCTCGGGGTGCTTGTTTTAAGCCATATAGAGTTTTTTTCAGTCTAAATACTGAGTCTGGTCTCTTTGGATCTTCAAATCCAAGAGGTTGTTCCACATAAACTTCTTCTTGAATAAATCCATTTAAGAATGCACTCTTGATGTCCATTTGGAATAACTTGAAATTTTTATAACAAGCAAAAGCAAGTAATAATTTAATTGCTTCTAACCTGGCTACTGGTGCGTAGGTTTCATCATAATCTATCCATTTTTTTCTTATGTATATCCTTTGGCCACGAGTCTTACTTTGTTCCTGATCACTTTTCCTTTTTCGTTCAACTTGTTCCTGACAACCCATTTAGCTCCAATAATGGATTTACCTTTTGATTTAGGAGTTAACTCTCATACATCGTTAATGCTGAACTATCTGAGTTCTTCTTGCATTACTTCAATCCAGCTTTCGTCAGCTAAAGCTTCTTCTATGCTTTTGGGTTCTATTTCAGAAATAAGTGCCACAACACTAGTGTGGCACCCCTCGATGGCCCCCAATCCGTTAGGGTCACCATTGTTCGCTTACCTTTCACTTGACCTGATAATATATTACTCTGATACCAAGGAATTTCATTATAATTCATAAATCCTGGGGGTTTACATCTTTTAGATCGTTCCCTGCGCAATTTATATGGCGGAAGCACATCCATCAACTCCCTTCCCTATATTCAGAAAACGATGTACGCCAATTAAACATTTATAGGTAAAAGTCGGACATTTTTATTTACTTAAACCAGATAGACATCATTCATCGGTACATCAAAATGCTGTAGTCTTCTATACTTGGCTATACTTCAAAAGATGACTGACATCTCCTCCAACAGTCGTATAATTAAAATCCATCGATCAGTGTCATATCCAACCACTTGATCCATCTACCAGTGGCAGTGGCAACAGAGGTATCTTATCTAGTCTGAAATGTTAGTCCCCAAACGGGGTGAATACAACCACTGAGTAGTAAAAATCCACCAAACTACACAATGCAATAAGCAAGACAATCAAGATATCACCAGTAAAACACATAATCATTCATGCTATCGAGCATACATCACCATGCGGTCGTGCATATATCACCATGCAGTCATGCATATCTCACTATGCCCTCGTGCATATCTCACCATGCA